>NW_017678594.1:14361-17467 GCF_001879085.1 Nicotiana attenuata
GAAAAAGTTTGGCGAGACGTTGACAGGAGGGGCCTTGACATGGTACTCTCAGCTACCGGCTAAGGCAATATCAACGTTCGAGGAAATGGCGGATAAGTTCGTCACAGCCCATGCAGGCGCGAAGAAAGCGGAGGCTAGGGTCAACGACATCTTCGCCGTCAGGCAAACCACAGGAGAGGGACTCAGGGACTTCCTGGCAAGGTTTAACAGGGTAAGGATGAGTCTACCAAACGCATCGGAAGGTATGGCAGTCGCCGCTTTCCAGAACGGGCTAAGAAGGGATGGTTCGAGGGCAACCAAGAAGCTGCTGAGCCGCCTCATGAAATATCCCCCTACCACATGGGAGGAAATCTACAACGCCTATTGCGCCGAGGTACGAGCGGACGAGGACGGTCTTAATGGGCCGACCCAACGGCTAACAGCGATACACTTAGAAACGAGGAGAGATCGACGGAACGAAGGACGACGAGAATAACTCCCCCGCTCCAATAGAGATCGACATCAGCCATACACCAGATCCTCCCATCCGCCACCAAGGCATACAGACGCGCTACAGCGACACGTCGCCCCACTCCGAAACGAAAGAGGTACACCCCCTTTATTAACCGCCCATAACTTTTGTGTATCTCTTTCAAAAATAGTGTACGCACTAGAGAAGCTAGGCACCAAGGTGCAGTGGCCGCAGAAGATGAAATCAGACCCTGCCACAAGGAAATCAAACGCCCTATGTGAGTTCCATCAGGAACGGGGACACAAAACCGAAGGCTGCATAGGCCTACGGCAAGAAAATCAACTTTGCACGCGGACGAGAACAACCCCACGGGCCGCCGAAGCCACCTTCCCCAGCGCGCACGATAAACATGATCGGCGGAGGTGGCGACGAGTCAGTGATCAATCACGTCAAGTTCGCCACCACACACAGACTAAAGCGGACCATCGCCCATGAACGGTATGACGACTTCGAAGATAGTATCACCTTCGATAAGTCTGATGCCGACGTGGAACGGATGTCCGGAGAAATAGCACTGCCTGTCTTAGCGGGAGGAGTCACGCTGGAAACAACTTTCCACGTGATAAACCAAGAAACGGCGTACAACGTCATCATAGGACGCCCGTGGATACACGCCATGCGAGCGGTCCCTTCAAGCCTCTACCAAGTGATCAAATTCCCTACCCCATGGGGAGTATTCAGTATTCGAGGCGAGCCACGCACCTTACAAGAATGCTACAAAATAGCCCAAGACTGCGCCCACACCCAACAGCTAAAGGGGGCGAGCGCGGAGGCATATCAATTAGCCGTGTCGGGGACTAAGGTCAACCCGAGAACGGACGCCATCAAAGACCCCGACGTCGTGGAGGGCTGTAAAGCAACGGTCGAAGATCTCGACCCAGTCCAATTGGACGAAACCAATCTTACGAAGAAAGCCTATGTCGGGCACGGTCTCACCAACCCAAGTAAGTATTGTGAATTCTTAACTAACCATGTGGATTTGTTCGCCTTTTCCCATTCAGATATGCCGGGAATCCCGCGAGACATCGCCACCCACAAGCTGAATGTCGATCCACTACATCCGCCCGTGCGACAGATGATGAGAAAATTCAACGCCGCTATCAATGAAGCGGTCAGTAAGGAAGTAGACGAGTTACTGGCCAACAGCTCCATCAGAGAATCAAAGTACCCCCAGTGGGTCGCCAATGTCGTCATGGTCAAAAAGAAAAACGGGAAGTGGAGAACGTGTGTGGATTTCACTGATCTGAACAAAGCATGCCCAAAGGATTCATTCCCACTACCCCACATCGACCAACTGATCGACACCACTGCAGGACATGAACTACTGAGCTTCCTAGACACCTACTCCGGCTACAATCAAATCATGATGGCCGAGGAGGACCAAGAGAAGACAACTTTCATCACCCACCAAGGGACTTACTGCTACAAGGTAATGCCCTTTGGGCTCAAAAATGCAGGGGCTACGTACCAGAGGCTGGTCACCAAAATGTTCAAAGAGCAGCTCGGTAAGACTATGGAAGTCTATATCGACGACATGCTGGTAAAGTCGACAAGAAAAGAGGACCACATCGACCATCTGAAAGAAACCTTCGAGATATTGAGAAGGTACGGGATGAAACTGAACCCCGAAAAATGCGCCTTCGGCGTGGCATCAGGAAAATTCTTAGGGTTTCTCATATCACAACGAGGTATCGAAGTCAATCCAGATCAGATCAAGGTGATAGACGCGATACCCGAGATACTGAACAGCAAAAAGCAGGTGCAAAAGCTGACGGGGCGAATAGCCGCCTTGTCTAGGTTCATCCCACGGTCCTCCGACAGATGCCATAAGTTTTTCAATGTGCTGAGAAAGGACAACGGGTTACAGTGGAATGAGGAATGCGTCGAGGCCTTAAGAAAATTGAAAGCGTATCTATCCTCGACGCCACTGCTGGTATATTTAGCCGTATCCGAGGTCGCCGTCAGCGCAGTCCTAGTTCGTGAAAACGAAGGTACACAATCTCCTATTTACTATATTAGCAAAACCTTAGTGGACGCCGAAACACGGTATCCACACCTTGAAAAATTAGCTTTGGCATTGGTCGTAGCTTCACGGAAGCTCCGACCCTATTTCCAATGCCACCCCATAAAAGTAGTGACGACCTTCCCCTTAAGAAGTATCCTACACAAGCCTGAGTTATCAGGCAGACTCGCCAGATGGGCCATAGAGCTCAGTGAGCACGATATCTCGTATCATCCAAGAAACGCCATCAAGTCGCAAGTACTTGCCGACTTCATAGCCGACTTCAGCGTAGAGATACTACCAGAGGCGGAATTAGAGGCACGCCGTGCCCCCTCCAACGCCGACCTATGGACTCTTTACACTGATGGCGGCGCTAACGCCTCAGGATCGGGACTGGGACTCGTTCTCGAGGTCCCCATGGGCGAAACAATTCGCCAGTCCATACGATGCCCCGAGATGACTAACAACGAAGCCGAGTACGAGGCTGTTATTGCAGGTTTAAAACTAGCCATCAAGTATGGATCTCGACGACTCGTTCTCCATTGCGACTCTCAACTCGTGGTGAACCAGGTCACTGGGACTTACCAAATCAA
>NW_017678594.1:18540-20919 GCF_001879085.1 Nicotiana attenuata
CACGGAACCGATGCGGTCATACCCGTCGAGGCGGCGAACCAAGCCTAAGATATTCACACACCAGTGGAACAGAAAACGACACAAACAGGCTCCAAGACCTCGACGAAGCTGAAGAAAGGAGAGAAATGGCCCATATCAGAATGGTGGCCCAAAAGCAACAAGTCGAAAGATACTACAACAAGAGGGCCAAAATAAGACCACTCAAGGTGGGAGACTATGTCCTTAAAGCCAAGACATTGGCATCCAAAGACCCAAGTGAAGGGAAACTGGGCACCAACTAGGAAGGACCCTACAAAATCACAGCAGTAGCCGGCAAAGGCGCATTCCAGTTGGAAACAATGGAAGGGAAAACACTCCAAAACAACTGGAACGTTACTCACCTCAAGTATTTCCACTTCTGAAAGGCGTCTCCCGAGTCGTACTCTTTTTCCCTTACCCGAGTTTTGTCCCAATTGGGTTTTCTCGGGGAGGTTTTTAACGAGGCGGCAGAGGGGACACTTGGAGATACTTGCGGAACAAATTTATCATATCAACCTCTCCTTAAGACCTCCAGGCCGACATGATAAAGGGACTGGACTAGCTTGATCTCCAATGTATGAAAGGCTACGACCCTCTCCAATGTATGAAAGGCTACGACCATCTCCAACGTATGAAAGGCTACGACCATCTCCAATGTATGAAAGGCTACGGCCATCTCCAATGTATGAAAGGCTACGGCCCTCTCCAATGTATGAAAGGCTACGGCCATCTCCAATATATGAAAGGCTGCGGCCATCTCCAACGTATGAAAGGCTACGACCATCTCCAATGTATGAAAGGCTACGGCCATCTCCAATGTATGAAAAGCTATGGCCATCTCCAATGTATGAAAGGCTAAGGCCATCGCCGCTAACGGTTGACCTAGATTCGACCACGGTGAGTAAACGACTCGACGACAGTCGAAGTCGCCTACAATGGCTAAGATCTATCAGTTATATTATGGCTAAGGCCATCGCCGCCAACGGTCGACCTAGATTCGACCACGGTGAGTAAACGACTCGACGACAGTCGAAGTCGCCTGTATGGCTAAGGCCATCGCCGCCAACGGTCGACCTAGATTCGACTACGGTGAGTAAACGACTCGACGACAGTCGAAGTCGCCTGCATGGCTAAGGCCATCAGTTATATTATGGCTAAGGCCATCGCCACCAACGGTCGACCTAGATTCGACTACGGTGAGTAAACGACTCGACGACAGTCGAAGTCGCATGCATGGCTAAGGCCATCAGTTATATTATGGCTAAGGCCATCGCCGCCAACGGTCGACCTAGATTCGACCACGGTGAGTAAACGACTCGACGACAGTCGAAGTCGCCTGCATGGCTAAGGCCATCAGTTATTATGGCTAAGGCCATCGCCGCCAACGGTCGACCTAGATTCGACTACGGTGAGTAAACGACTCGACGACAGTCGAAGTCGCCTGCATGGCTAAGGCCATCAGTTATATTATGGCTAAGGCCATCGCAGCCAACGGTTGACCTAGATTCGACCATGGTGAGTAAACAATTCGACGACAGTCAAAGTCGCCCACATGGCTAAGGCCATCAACTGTATAATGGCTAAGGCCATCGACGCCGATAAGTCGACCCAGCTCGACTATGACAGCAAGTAACTCGACGATAGTCGAAGTTGCGCACACGGCTAAAACCATCGACAAAACTAAGGCCGAAAATAAAGGGTACAGAAAGAAAATAACAGCAAAAGTATAACTTCCATTATCATCCAAAAATGCATATACAAAAGGACCCATTTACATCTCCAAATACAGCAAAACAAAATGAATACGAGTCCTAAGGGGATTCGACATCCTGATCACCACCTCCCGACGGATCGCCATCTCGTCCACCGCCGTCCTCTGCCTGATAGGCCGTAGAAATCCAAGAGCCGGATTCTAGACGGTTGACATCTTCGGAGTTATAGCCCGCCCGGTCTGGGGAATCAGAACTATACCCACAGGTTTCACGAGCGACACGGACTATGCGCCGTTGCTCTTGAACCTCCGCCTCGGTGGCTCGACCCGCAGCTAAGAACTCCTCGAAGACGACCAATCTGGCCTCGGCGTATACCCACATATCATGCGCCTCACGACGCGCATCCTCATCAGGCCTTGACGCAGCAGTCCGCTTGAGGACTTCAATCTCAGCCGCCTTGGCATCGAGTTCGGAGGTCATGGCGGCAACCTTGATCCGCAAATCAGCGGCTTCCGCCGCTACCCCACGGTCAACCTCCAACTCTTCTTCTTTAGACTGGAGAAGAGTCTCCAGCTCAATATTCCGGGCTAGGGCGGCCATCAGCTGCTCATCGATCTGCTCTAACTCGGCCACCCTCCTTTTCAGCTGG
>NW_017678595.1:0-2339 GCF_001879085.1 Nicotiana attenuata
ATTCCAGTAGTTGTGTAGTTGTAAAAAATAGGTTCGAAATGGTTGTAAGTTTCAGTAGCTAATTTCAGTAATCCAAGGCCAAAATATCGAAATCACTTGATGTGTTGAGATCTGGTTTAGTAGTTTTAATTTGAATTAGCCAATGAGTTGTTATTATTGTTAAAGTTGAACCATGTTTTAGTCTGATTTGCATTTGTAGTGATATTTGGAACTCACTAATAGGTAAATAAGTAGGCCAGTCCAAGTTGGAACTGGAATTCCAATGATCAATGCTTCATTAGTTTGAGTAGGTGAATGTTGTTCTTCCTTATCATGACTGTTGAGTGCACTTTGAATGATTTGAAGCAATCTTGGTGCATATTTTCTCAAATTGAATTGAAAATTGGTTTAGTTTAATAATCAAGGCTTAACAGCCGCCTCTCCTAGTGCAAGTAAAATCTGGGCCAGCCCTTTTGGTCTTAAAATTGTTAGGTTCGGACAAAATAATTAATTAAGTAGGGCCTTTCCTTTGGTTTTTTAGAGACAATACATGATAGAAAATTGTAGATTTCTTTAGGTTTGCCTTTTAATAATAAAACGAGATGAGCCTCGCCAAACAAAACAAACAAAATTGCGGGGCCCTCGATAAATGTTTATACAACAATACTTAGACTTCGGGATGAGCCGTTTAGCGAATTTCACGGCTTCCCCAAAGATAATAACACGTTAGCTACTTTAGGCACGTATTTTAAATAATTTTACCTTCCTAAATACGGGTGCACATTTATGTGACCCAAATCCAAATCTCAACGAAGTTGAAATGTGTTGACAATCACGGGTGCACTGGTGCGACGTGGTTCGAGACACATTTTCACGACGTTGCAATTCTTATTAAAAATGACAATAAAAGCGGTTTACTACTAAAAGGCATATAGGTTAGAATATGTTTTAAAATCAGTTAAAAGCAAATACAATAGTTGAGCGACCGCGCTAGAACCACGGAATCCGGGAATGCCTAATACCTTCTCCCGGGTTAACAGAATTCCTTACTCGGAGTTCTGGTTCGCGGACTGTTAACAGAGTCATAATTTCCTCGGATCGGGATTCAAACGGTGACTTGGGACACCATTAATCTCTCAAGTGGCGACTCTGAATATTAATAATAAATCCCGTTCTGACTGTCCTTTAATTGGAAAAACTCCTTTGCACCCTCACCGGTGTAGCGAAAAAGGAGGTGTGACACATATCCTAAAGGTTCAACTCATATCCACAAAAAGTTCAATTCATATCCTAAAAATTCAATTTATAAACTAAAATTCCAATACATAATCCAAAAACTTTAATTCATATCCTAAAGGTTCAACTCATATGCACAAAAGTTCAATTCATATTCTAAAATTTCAATTTATAAACTAAAATTCCAATATATAAACTAAAAGTCCAATTCATATCCTAAAGGTTTAATTCGTATCCTAAAGGTGCAACTCATATCCACAAAAGTTCGATTCATATCCTAATATTTCAATTCATATCCTAAAGGTTCAATTCATATCCTAAAGGTTCAACTCATATCCACAAAAGTTCAATTCATATCCTAAAATTTCAATTTATAAACTAAAATTCCAATACATAAACTAAAAGTCCAATTCATATCCTAAAGGTTCAATTCATATCCTAAAGGTTCAACTCATATCCACAAAAGTTCAATTCATATCCTAATATTTCAATTTATAAACTAATATTCCAATACATAATCCAAAAATTTCAATTCATATCCTAAAGGTTCAACTCATATCTACAAAAGTTCAATTCATATCCTAAAATTTCAATTTATAAACAAAAATTCCAATAGATAAAGTAAAAGTCCAATTCATATCCTAACGACTCAATTCATATCCTAAAAGTTCAATTCATACGCAAAAAATCCAATTCATATCCTAAAGGTCCAACTCATATCCTAAAATACTCAATTTATTAATTAAAAGTTCAATTCATAAACTAAAAGTCCAATTCATATCCGAAAAATTCAACCCATACCCTAAAAGTTCGATTCCCAAGAACAAATCATAAACCCTAGATTCTAACTAGCAAAATTAGTAGGGTTTAGGGTTTCTTCTCTTCAAACCATTTCTTCCCCAAATTAGTAGGTAAAACCAAATATTTTAGCTACTAACAATTATCATAGATTTAATTTAGCTAAGAACAATTAATTTTTACAAATCAAACTAGGAGGAATCAAACAAAATAGGTGTATTTCGAAAAAAGAGAAACCTACCTGAGCAGTGGAGGACGCCGGCGCTGGAGCTGCTGCCGTCGGTGGGCGTCGGTGGCGTCGGTGGCGCTGCTGCTGCTGGGAGTCG
>NW_017678595.1:2346-2642 GCF_001879085.1 Nicotiana attenuata
CGATCTGAGAGAGAAAAGAGAGAGTTTGGGGAAACTTTTTGAAGAAAATAAGAGAATGGGAGGGGAAACCCGATTTTGACACTGTTTTTAGAAATAGCGACAAACTTTATCTCTATTTTGGTAGCAAAATAAGTTTTGACTATTTTGACCAAAATAGCGAACAAAGTTGGTCGCTAGTTTTTGACCGTTTGACCAGAATAGCGACCAACGTTGGTCGCTATTTCTAAAAAAAAATTAAATTACTTTTAATTCAATTTAAAATTATGTACATATATATATCTATATATATATATATA
>NW_017678595.1:4522-9325 GCF_001879085.1 Nicotiana attenuata
CGTTCCATTAGATAATTCAGGTTAATTTTGACTTTTAGTTATCGATTTCCATTCTTCTGGTTCAATATTTGGGTTTTGAAACTTCAAGTGTTCCCTGGTCTGATTTCGAGCAATTTTGGATCTGGTTTAAACTGGTTTTGGACGAGTTGTGCATCTGCTGAAGTATTCTAATGCATTTCGAGCTTATTTGGTTGCATTTCAAGTGGTTTTTGGGTTGATTTGTTAGTTTCTGCTTGGTTGTTGAATGTTTCTGGATTTCTAAATCCATTCCTGGGCTGTTCGTTATTCAATATTGCTGGAAACTGTTCATTACTGCTGCTGCTCGATCATTGTTTTGGCTGACCTCTTCTCCTCCATTTCTATTTCTATTTCCAGGTATTTCTTCAGCTCCAATTGATGTGTGATGGACTGAAGCAGTCGATGTGTATTAGTTAATTGAAGAAATGAAATTTGGCTTGCGATAGCAATTTGTTTGTAGCTATGATAAGTTTAATTGTATCTACACAGTAGCTGTAGTGGAAAGTTAAATGAATGGACACTTTACAATTTGTAGTAAGTGGACTGTATAACTATTACTCTTTCGGACTTGTATTGTGAGTGGAATGCCTGATTTAGCCTTGTAGTTGTAAGAATAGGTTCAAATTGGTTGTAAGTCTCCGTAACTAATTCCAGTAGTTGTGTAGTTGTAAAAAATAGGTTCGAAATGGTTGTAAGTTTCAGTAGCTAATTTCAGTAATCCAAGTCCAAAATATCGAAATCACTTGACGTGTTGAGATCTGGTTTAGTAGTTTTAATTTGAATTAGCCAATGAGTTGTTATTATAGTTAAAGTTGAACCATGTTTTAGTCTGATTTGCATTTGTAGTGATATTTGGAACTCACTAATAGGTAAATAAGTAGGCCAGTCCGAGTTGGAACTGGAATTCCAATGATCAATGCTTCATTAAGTTTGAGTAGGTGAATGTTGTTCTTCCTTATCATAACTGTTGAGTGCACTTTGAATTATTTGAAGCAATCTTGGAGCATATTTTCTCAAATTGAATTGATAATTGGTTTAGTTTAATAATCAAGGCTTAACAGCCGCCTCTCCTAGTGCAAGTAAAATCTGGGCCAGCCCTTTGGTCTTAGAATCGTTAGATTCGGACAAAATAATTAATTAAGTAGGGCCTTTCCTTTGGTTTTTTAGAGACAATACATGATAGAAAATTGTAGATTGCTTTAGGTTTGCCTTTTAATAATAAAACGAGATGAGCCTCGCCAAACAAAACAAACAAAATTGCGGGGCCCTCGATAAATGTTTATACAACAATACTTAGACTTCGAGATGAGCCGTTTAGCGAATTTCACGGCTTGCCCCAAAGATAATAACACGTTAGCTACTTTAGGCACGTATTTTAAATAATTGTACCTTCCTAAATACGGGTGCACATTTATGTGACCCAAATCCAAATCTCAACGAAGTTGAAATATGTTGACAATCACGGGTGCACTGGTGCGACGTGGTTCGAGACGCATTTTCACGACGTTACAATTCTTATTAAAAATGAAAATAAAAGCGGTTTACTACTAAAAGGCACATAGGTTAGAATATGTTTTAAAATCAGTTAAAAGCAAATACAACAGTTGAGCGACCGTGCTAGAACCACGGAATCCGGGAATGCCTAATACCTTCTCCCGGGTTAACAGAATTCCTTACTCGGAGTTCTGGTTCGCGGACTGTTAACAGAGTCATAATTTCCTCGGATCGGGATTCAAACGGTGACTTGGGACACCATTAATCTCCCAAGTGGCGACTCTGAATATTAATAATAAATCCCGTTCTGACTGTCCTTTAATTGGAAAAACTCCTTTGCACCCTCACCGGTGTAGCGAAAAAGGAGGTGTGACAGCTCTGGCGACTCTGCTGGGGAGGAAAACCCAGAACTTTGGTTCAGGGTTCAGAATTCGAGCTTAGATATATTGTTGTATTTGGCTTTATCTGATTTTCCTACATGTTTCATGCTAAATGTGCAAAATGTTGCTTCTTACCGCTTTGACATTATCTGGATTGTATATAAACTGTGGCGAAACCCTTCTCTTCTCACCTCCGGGGATGTGCTTACTGGTTGAGACTCCCTATTCTGTTAGTGTCAATACCCTGAAATAAGAAAGAGGCCGGACAAGTTACTAAGCCGGATGGCCCTTTGGTTCCGGTACGTAGCCCCTCCTCGACTCGAGTTGTCCGCTCGGGTACACAGTCTAGAACACATACCCAGGTTTTGAACCTAGAAGAACTTGACTTCATGCCGGATCCCTAGTAGGACATTTATCTGCATCACGTGCATTTTGACTTAGGGGACTCAACACAGGGGTTGAGTCCGTCTAGGACAGGTGTACCCGGAATAATGGACCATCCTGATGCATCCTACTTGTGCATTTATCTGTCTTGGACTCGCATGCTGACCGGCTTTGAATATCTGAAAAATTGAAAAACAAAAGGGGAAAAGAGAAAATAGCAGTGTAGAGAGTTAATTTCCTATATTAGAAAAACCAATGTCCAAGTAGTGCCGAAATACTGCCGAATTTTTGAGAAAATGAAAAAAAAAAAAAGTTCTTTTTAGTTTGCCAATGGAAAAGAAAAACAAAAAGAGTTTTATTTTCAAATTAGTTTATTTTATTTGCCACTGAAATATAAAAAAAATATATAAAAAAAAATAATCCTGCTTTCAGAAATAGTGAATTTCCCAATAAAAAACAAAAAAAAAAGAGTCTTGTTTTCAAAATAGATTTATTTGCCCGAACCACACTGGTTTGATTCTCACCGGACGTGAGATACGTAGGCAACCCTCATCGGGTCCAACCTCTCCTTTTCAAAAGTAGCCAAAAGTGCCAAATTTTTTTTAAATTTCATCATGAATAAGTCGGGTGCCGCCATTCTTGTTTAAAATAAGCCGAATGTCCCTAAAAGGGCGCCGGAAGGCTGTTTTTGCAAGAACAGCCACCCTGAGTCATCTTCTAAACGGTTAGCAGGCACAGCCTTAAAATCTTCCTTATGAAGTGCTAAAAGGCCGTATCCGCAATACCAGCTGTTTGTTTAAATTGGAATTTGAACAGAGATTGTGCCATTTTTCTCTTTTAGGTTAAAATAAGTGATTAAAATCACCTTAACAGATGTGCAGGATGAGCACGACTCAAAATGAAATATGTTCAATCGTGCATAAAATCCCTTTGGAGCTACGTCTGTGGTGGAACGATTTAGGCGGAGAAGGGCAAGATGCAGTCAAGAAACATTTGAAAGGGCTTACCTGTTTGCTCGATATTGTGCCTCGGGGAGATATTATTAGAGCACTGGTTACATGTTGGGACCCAGCACATAATGTGTTCCATTTTTCGGACTTTGAGCTTACGCCGACATTAGAGGAAATAGCTGGCTACATTGGAAATGATGAGGTTCCGTTGAGGCACAAATACTTGATTGCCCCCAGAGTGGTAGCCGTGCACAGATTTCTAGACTCTTTCAAGATAGTCAGAGCCGTCCATAACACAGATTTGGCAAATGGCTTTTGTACTCTAAGTTTCATATATCAGCGATACGGCCATATTGGGGGGTTCAACAACCCAGAAAGTAAGATATGTAGCAAAGGAAACCGCCAAAAGTGGGAAGAGCATCGACGTTTCGCCTTTATGGTAGCTTTCCTGGGGCTTCTGGTATTTCCAAGGAAGGATGGGAACATTGACATAAAAATAGCTGGGGTCGTCAGCACATTAATTACTCAAGCCAAAAGTACACTGGCACCTATGATATTGGCTGACATCTTCCGTGCTCTTACAGCTTGCAAGGCCGGGGAAGCTTTCTTCGAAGGGTGCAATCTATTGTTACAAATGTGGATGATCGAGCACCTGTGTCATCGCCCTCAGTTTTTGAGCTATGGGTCTCCAGACAAAACATGCATAGAAGAGTTTTACACGAGGATTAAAGAGGTTGAATTGCCAGAAGGGGTCACAGGTTGGACAACATATTTTCTGTCCCTCACTGCTACCCAAATAGAGTGGACACTGGGATGGTTACCCGTTGATGAAATCGTATACATGCCGGCAGCCCGACCACATTTCCTTCTGATAGGGCTTAGAAGCATTCAGCCTTACGCGCCGTATCGAGTGTTGAGGCAGCTGGCGAGATGCCAGTTGGTACCTAAGGATGATGATCTCAGTTTGCAAGTGGTTGAGATTGGCCCTGATGGCCAGTTTCCTGAAGCAGTGGTCCGCCAGGTCTGGAGTGAATGTCAATATTTGACGGCAAATACTTGTGTTCGAGATCGAGCCAGAGGAGAAGTGTCGCCTGACTATCAGGTTTGGTATAGAAGGGACATCGCATTCGGAAGACCGGCCAAACGACCTCACATCCAGGAATTTGTTGAATCAGCACGAGAACAGTGGGATTGGCTAACTAAAGAAAATGAGTATAGGGCCCGCATAGGAGCATTGGAAAAATGGTTCCAAGACCTCCGATTTGAAAATAGCTTACAAACCGCGGCTGATGAAGGGGAGAAAAAACAATTGGCCAAGGAGAATGAAGCCTTGTGGGCCCAAATCCAGAAAAGGAAGTTAGAGGCTGATAATCCTGTCAGAAGTACCAAAGATGCAAAGCTTATAGCAAATCTAAGGCAAAAGGTGAACGACTACAGTTTTGACTGCAACAAGGCAGAAAAGGAATTAGCTGGGGTCCAGAAACAATTGGCTAAAAATGCAGAAGAACGGGCCCGCATGATTAAACAGTTAAACGGAAAATATGACACTGAGGTCACAGAACTAAGAAAAAGGTTAA
>NW_017678595.1:13000-20918 GCF_001879085.1 Nicotiana attenuata
ACCGTTATAGCGAGAGTATCGAGTCAGGGCTTAGACTCATGCAAATATGGAGTCAGAGATTAGACTCATGCAAATGCAGAGTCAGAGATTAGACTCATGCAAATATGGAGTCAGAGATTAGACTCATGCAAATATGGAGTCAGAGATTAGACTCATGCAAATATGGAGTCAGGGATTAGACTCATGCAAATATGGAGTCAAGGATTAGACTCATGCAAAGAGAGAATAGCAAATAAGGGTAGAGTATGTCTTAGCTAGGATATATTCAGTGTCTGATAGCCGGATGGATGGTGAATTTGCTTTGTGTATACATGTTTCGCGAATGCTACCGTTACGTCAAATGTGCATGCGCTCAAAGAAAAATCGTAAGTTTTATGAGGGGACATTGGTTCTTGCTTCGTCTGCCGGCCTTGCTTTGCTCTGCTCTGGAAGCCCCCCTTCGAGTTCCCCTAGGTAGCGTCTGACCGTTACGAAAAAATAGAATTTTCGAAAAAATATGCATTCATTGATAAAAATAGAATCGTTTTGGAAATGTATTGATATATCAACTAATTTTTGATGAACTAGCGACTGTGACACATTTCAAAGGCATTGCAGCTCTATTATGTTGGAATTTTGAGGGTCCTCCTCAAAATTCTGCCCCAGTTTGGTAGATGATTTTTAACTGTTTGCGGATGGCTGACCCTATTGAATCTTCTTCAGAATTTGGAGAATCCTTCTCAAAATTCTACCCCAGTTCTAGACTGATTGTTGACTTCCTGGCATGTGATGGCGCTGGCTGGACTTGCCCCGGAATTTTGAGGACCCTCCTCAAAATTCTGCCCCAATTTCTGATTTTGGGAAAATGAAAATTCTATTATGATATGACCGAACCCATAAGGCTGCCTATGTATCCCTTCTTAAACGGGAATCAGGTCAAGCGTAGTTCAATTACATCTACAAAGAAATGTGAAATAATCTAGGCATAGTATCTCTTGACTGCGTCTGAATTGATTGGTTTTGGCCAGATTTCTCCGTCCATTTCTGCAAGTATGAGTGCTCCTCCTGTCAGGACCCTATGAACCATGTACGGACCTTGCCAGTTGAGAGAGAATTTCCCTTTGGCCTCATCTTGATGCGGGAAGATTTTCTTCAATACCAACTGTCCTGGTGTGAACTGTCTCGGTTTGACTCTTTTGTTGAAAGCTATGGACATTCTGTTCTGATAAAGTTGGCCGTGACATACTGCGTTCATTCTCTTTCCATCAATAAGGATCAATTGTTCATAGCGGCTCCTTATCCATTCCGCATCGCTGAGTTCAGCTTCCTGTATGACTCTCAAAGAAGGAAGCTCTACCTCGGCTGGGATGACAGCCTCGGTACCATAAACTAGCATGTAGGGGGTTGCCCAGGGTTACGTACGAATTGTGGTACGGTACCCTAACAGAGCAAAGTGTAACTTCTCATGCCATTGCTTGTGATTCTCTACCATTTTCCTTAGTATCTTCTTAATGTTTTTGCTGGAGGCTTCTACTACTCCATTCATCTGAGGTCTGTAGGCGGTGGAATTCTTGTGCTTGGTTTTGAAAGTTTCATATATAGCTTTCATCAGATCACTGTTGAGGTTGGTGGCATTATCAATAATAATGGACTCAGGAACTCCAAATCGGTAGACAATACGATCCTTGACAAAATCTGCGACGGCTTTCTTGGTTACAGCTTTGTAAGATACGGCTTCTACCCATTTTGTGAAGTAATCAATGGCTACCAGAATAAACCGGTGTCCGTTCGAAGCAGTGGGCTCAATCGGACCGATAACATCCATTCCCTAGGCGGCGAATGGCCAAGGTGAGCTTGTTGCATTGAGCTCGTTTGGCGGCATCTTTATCATGTCGGCATACACTTGACATTGAAAGCATTTGCGGACATACTGGACACAATCTGTTTCCATGGTCATCCAAAAGTAAACAGCCTTGAGTATTTTCTTTGCCAGAACGAAAGCATTCATGTGCGGGCCACATGTCCCGGCATGCACATCCTCAAGTAGCTTAGAAGCTTCCTTTGCGTCGATACACCTCAGCAAATCCAAATCCGGAGTTCTTCTATACAAGTTTCCTCCGTTGTGGAAGAAATGATTTGACAATCTCCGGAGCGTGCGTTTCTGAATGTGATTTGCATGCTCCGGGTATTCTCCTTTTGATAAGTACTCCTTGATGTCATGGAACCAAGGCTTTCCATCCGCTTCTTCCTCGACATGAGCACAATATGCTGGTTGATTATGGATCCTCACCGGAATGGGATCAATATAGTTCTTATCTGGATGTCGTATCATTGATGACAAAGTGGCTAACGCGTCGGCGAACTCATTCTGAATTCTGGGCACATGTCAGAATTCTATCTTCGTGAACCTCCTTTTCAATTCCCGCACATGCTGCAGATATGGCAATATCTTGGAATTCTTGGTATCCCATTGTCCTTGTACCTGGTGCACAAGAAAATCTGAATCGCCGATCACCAACAACTCCTGAATGTTCATGTCGACTGCCATGTTAAGCCCTAGTATGCAGGCTTCGTATTCCGCCATGTTGTTGGTGCATGAAAATCTGAGTTTAGCAGATACGGGATAATGTTGACCTGTTTTTGATACCAAAACTGCTCCAATGCCTACTCCTTTGAAATTTGCGGCTCCATCAAAAAATATCCTCCAACCGTCATATGCTTCGGTAATGTCTTCTCCTACGAATGATACTTCTTCATCAGGAAAATACATTTTCAAGGGTTCGTATTCTCGTCCCACCGGATTTTTAGCGAGGTGATCTGCCAATGCATGTCCCTTAACTGCCCTTTGAGTTACATAAACGATGTCGAACTCACTCAATAGTATCTGCCATTTAGCCAACTTCCCCGTAGGCATGGGCTTCTTAAATATATATTTTAGAGGATCCATCCTGGATATGAGGTACGTAGTGTAGGCACAGAAATAATGCCTCAACTTCTAGGTTGTCCAGGTCAAAGCACAGCAAGTGCGTTCAAGCAGAGAATATTGTGCTTCATAAGGTGTGAATTTCTTACTCAGGTAATATATGGCTTGCTCCTTTCTTCCTGTCTCATCATGTTGTCCTAAAACACACCCAAAGGCTCCATCTAACACGGAAAGATAAAGTAGCAAAAGTCGTCCTGGTTCAGGCGGGACCAGAACTGGTGGTGTGGACAGGTATTCCTTGATCTTGTCAAAAGCCTTCTGGCAATCCTCGGTCCAACTCACCTCGGCATCCTTCCTCAGCTTCTTGAAGATGGGTTCACGTATTACGGTGGACTGTGCTATGAATCGACTGATGTAGTTGAGTCATCCGAAGAAGCTCATCACGTCCTTTTTGCTTTTGGGTGGTGGTAACTCCTGAATAGCTTTGACTTTAGTCGGATCTAGCTCGATTCCTCGGCGACTGACAATGAATCCGAATAACTTTCCTGCACGAACCCCGAATGCACACTTTGCGGGTTTCAACTTTAAATTGTACCTCCTGAGCCTGTCGAAGAATTTCCTCAAGTTTGCTATGTGATCTGCGGTCCTCTTGGATTTGATAATGATGTCTTCTACATATACCTCTATTTCTCTGTGTATCATATCATGGAAAATGATTGTCATGGATCTCATGTAAGTAGCCCCAGCATTCTTCAAACCGAATAGCATCATCTTGTAACAGTATACACCCTAAGGCGTAATAAAAGCTGTCTTCTCGGCATCTTCTTCATCCATCCAGATCTGGTGATAACCTGCGAAGCAATCTACAAAGGATTGGAGCTCATGCTTGGCGCAGTTATCGATCAGGATATGTATATTTGGCAGCGGGAAGTCATCTTTGGGACTTGCTCTGTTTAAATCCCGATAATCAACACATATTCGGACCTTTCCGTCTTTCTTCGGAACTGGCACAGTGTTAGCTAACCAGGTTGGGTACTCGACCACCCTTAGAACCTTGGCTTTGATCTGCTTGGTAACTTCCTCCTTGATTTTCAGACTCATGTCTGGTTTGAATTTTCTGAGTTTCTGCTTGACTAGCGGACACATGGGGTTGGTAGGCAACTTGTGAGCTACTATAGATGTGATCAAACCGGTCATATCGTCATATGACCAGGCAAAATGTCCTCATATTCCTTTAGAAAATGGATGTATTCTTCCTTCTCTGTTGGCGACAAGTGAATGCTGACGTGGGTCTCTTTGATAGTCTTGGCGTCTCCCAAATTCACTGCTTCTGTTTCGTCCAGGTTGTACTTAGGCTTGTTCTCAAAATTCTCAACTTCCCTGACAATTTCCTCGGGTATCTCATCTTCTTCCTCTGAGTCACTATTCTCATATTGCGTTGCCTCATTACATGTCACAGTCATGGGTTCATCAGGAAAAGTAATAATAACACTGTAGAAGGGAAAAGTATAAAAATAGTAATGAATAATGATAAAGGATAGATACGTTTGAATAAAACTGAGAACATTGTTCAAACAAAAGCTTGGCTCGGTGGATCGAGATTTATTTAAAACAGAAAAATCTTAAAACAGAATTGCTAGAAAATTTAAATGCCTAGAACAGCTATAAATTCTGCCAAGCTACCCAAGGACTCGGCGGGCTCGGGATGGTGTGGCGGTCCACTTTCTGAGAACAGCTCCCTTTGCCATAGTCTGAATGGTGAGGCCTTCTTCCTCCTCCTCCTCAATTATGGCACTGCAGTCCATATCCTCATCTTCCAAGAATAGATCCTTCAGCCCAGCTAGTGCTTCTTCTTCAGCAGTTCCCAATATTGTGTCTGCCTTATGGAAAGCTTGTTCCAAACGGGTTACTGGTTGCTCAAGAGGGTAATTTGGTCCGCGCCATGGACGCGACCAATTCCTGTATTCTTGCCATGTGTACTGGTATCCGAGCCCAAAGATATTACCATGATTCTTCAGCTGTATTGGTTTGGTGATGCCTTGGAGGTTCTTTCCCAATCCTTTGCTGGGTTCATATCCAGACCATGCTAATATGCTTTCTATCTTGTTACTCCACCACTTGTCCTTTTCGACAGCATTGACCCGTTCGATGTGATGGTAGGTTTCCCCTCCTAGCCTTCTTCTATGTCCAATGGCCGGAATGGTTTGACTGGTGTAGATGGGGTTACTCCCGTCTCCATGAATGATTATCTCCTGACGGCTCCGTTCGAATTTTACGGCTTGATGTAGTGTGGAGGGCACGGCTCCAGCAGCATGGATCCACGGGCGGCCCAACAAAAGATTACATGAGGCTGGTATGTCAAGCACTTGGAACTCAACGTCGAACCAAGTTGGTCCCATCTGCAAACAAAGATTGATTTCCCTTATCGTGGCCCTCTAGGACCCATCAAAAGCCTTCACATTCATGCTTCCGATCCGTATTTCATGGAAATCTTTGTCCAACCTTTTCAGGGTGTCCAGTGGACAAATATTCAGACTAGAACCTCCATCAACTAGGACCTTGGCAATGAACTTGTCTTCAAACTGTACCGTAATATGCAATGCTCGATTGTGATTCCGTCCCTCGGGCGGCAGCTCATCTTCGTGGAAGATAATCTTATGGCTCTCCAGCACCTGACCGACCATGTTGGCCATTTCTCCACCAGTGGTATTATTGGGTATATAAGCCTCGCTCATTACTTTCATCAAGGCATTCTTGTGTGACTCAGAGTTCTGCAATAGTGACAGGATAGATATCTGAGCAGGGACTTTGTTCAGGTGGTCAACAACAGAGTACTCCTTCGCCTGTACTTTTCTCCACAGGTCATCTGACCCAGTCTCAATAATAGGTTGCCTAGCAGTGGCTTCCTTACTTGAACCTCCTAGGTTTTCTGGTGTATAGACTCTTCTGGTCCTAGTCATTCCCTGTGCCACGTCAGATTCCTCTACCTTGGCCTTCCCCTTCCGCCGAGCCTCAGCGACATAATCCTAGGGTATTGCTTTTGAGTTGAATCGGGGTGTGGTTGATACTGTCACAGTGAAGGGTGTGACCACTTCTACTTCAAATGGAGTGGGGGTGGCTGCGGGCGGAGCCACTTCCACCTTAAACGGATCTGATGTAGTTACCTCAACTTCGATCGGTGCCTGAGTCTGAACCACGATAGGAGTAAGTGTGACTGCGACCTAAGAGTCATCGCCTTCCCGAATAAGCCCGATCGACCCTTCAGGGTCCCATTCCTCATTCATTTCTATCACATGTATACCATCACTTCTGTGATCGGGGAGAGGATTGTTGCGGACATTAGGTGAGGCCTCCTTTGCTTGTATGACCTTATTGTCAATTAACGTTTGGATCTTATCCATCAATGTCCGGCACTCAGCTGTGGTGTGCCCTTTCATACCGGAATGGTACGCACAAGTCTTGTTCGGATTGACCCACTGGGATGGGTTTTCTAATGCCACTGCGGGAACAGGAGTGACATAACCGGCGGCTTTTAACCTTTCATATAATTGGTCAATGGGCTCGCAATGGCGGTATACTGTCTAGGTGGCTTGCGGTCATAGTTTGGTCATGGTCTTGAATAATTTTGACGAGCTGGTGGTGATTGGAAGTAGGATGGTTGGGAGTTATATGTGTGATGGATAGAGGCTGGTTGGGAGTATCTGGGGGATGAAGGTTGATATGTGGGCGGTGGTTCTTGGTACGTGGGTGGAGGTGCTTGGTATGTGGGTGGAGGTGTTTGGTATGCGGGTGGAGGTGTTTGATAGACAAGCGGGGATTCTGGGCCCTGGGCTACCATTACTGCCCCAACATCTCTCTTCTTTGATATACCACCTGACTGTAGTGCTTTATTTGTGGCTTGAAAAGCCTCTAAGTTTGTTACCATTCCGCTCTCGATCCCTTCTTCAATCCTTTCTCCGAGCTCAATGATGTCAGAGAATTTGTGATTTTCGATAACCATCAGCCTCTCATAATATTGCGAGTCATGTGCCCTGACGAAGAATTTATTCATCTGTTCTTCATCCAAAGCGGGCCTGACCTTGGCGGCCTCCGACCTCCAGCGGGTAGCATATTCACGGAAGGTCTCGGTGGGTTTCTTCTTGAGGTTCTGAATGTAGAAGACATCAGGTGCATTCTCTGTGTTGAACCTGAACCGATCCATGAAATCTGACACCATGCCTACCTAATTTGACCATTTCTTGTGATTTTGGCTGATATACCAAGACAGCGCATCCCTAGTAAGGCTCCTCATAAAGAGCTTCACTTGGATCTTTTCATCTTTCCCTGTCACGACCCAAAATTCACTAAGGGTCGTGATGGCGCCGGACACTGCTGTCAGGCAAGCCAACCAAATTACTTAATCAAATTCTCATTTTTGACAATCTTGAAAACTAAGAATTTCCTTCAATTTTTCATAAATAGAAAAGGTAACTGCTTCAATTCCAATCAAATCATAAGCCATTAATACAAAATATTTCAAACCATCCCAGAACCCGGTGTCACAAGTGCATGAGCATCTACTGTCAAGAAAATAAAATAAAGCATCCGTCCGGAATACAATGGATGGAAATAAATACAGTGTACTGAAGAAGGCTACACTAGCTGCGGGCCACCTCGAATAATGCAACTCACCTAGCCCCCAAATCATCCGTGCTGCTGCGCCTAGTGGGCTGCTAGAAATAAATATACCTGTGCAATAAAAATGCACAGAAGTGTAGTATGAGTACGTAAACAATGTGTACTCAATGAGTATCCCGCCTAATCTCGAAGAAGTAGAGACGAGATGGTCAACTTCGACACTTACTAGGGGTCATTTGACAATATACTAAAAGTGTGAGGAAATCATGGATTATATAGTAGTTCTAACTCACGAAGTCGGAAAAACAGGTAAAAACCTTTACAATTAATAAGGATTTTCAAGTATTTATTTTCATTATCTTATCAATTTATCTCAAGCCATGAGAGCAATGTCAACGT
>NW_017678596.1:0-437 GCF_001879085.1 Nicotiana attenuata
CTCCCTAGATGATTCCAGTATAACCTAATGACTTTTCCAACATAGGGTCCAACTCCCTAGTTGATGACAACATAACCTGATAACTTTTCCAACATAGGGTCCCACTCCCTAGTTGATACCAGCAAAACCTGATGACTTTTCTAACATAGGGTCTCACTCCCTAGTTAATGCCAACATAACCTGATGACTTTTCCAACATAGGGTCCCACTCCCTATTTGATGCCAGCATAACCTAATGACTTTTCTAACATAGGTTCCCACTCCCTAGTTGATGCCACCATAACCTGATGACTTTTCCAACCTGATTACTTTTCCAACATAGTGTCCCACTCCCTAGTTGATACCACCATAACCTGATGACTTTTCCAACATAGTGTCCCACTCCCTAGTTGATGCCATCATAACTTAATGAATTTTCCAACATAGGGTCTCACTCC
>NW_017678596.1:5049-5617 GCF_001879085.1 Nicotiana attenuata
CATAACCTGATGACTTTTCCAACACAAGGTCCCACTCACCAGTTGATGCTAGCATAACCTAATGACTTTTCCAACATAGGTTCTCACTCCCTAGTTGATGCTAGCATAACCTTATCAATTTTCCAACATAGGGTCACACTCCCTAGTTGATGCCAGCATAACTTGATGACTCTCCAACATAGGGTCTCACTCCCTAATTGATGCCAGCATAACCTGATGACTTTTCTAACATAGTGTCCCACTCCCTAGTTGATGCCAACATAACCTGATGACTTTCCAACACAGGGTCCCACTCCCTCGTTGATGCCAGCATAACTTGATGACTTTCCAACATAGGGTCCCACTCCCTAGTTGATGCCAGCATAACTTGATGACCCTCCAACATAGTGTCCCACTCCCTAGATGATGCCACATAACCTGATGACTTTCCAACATAGGGTCTCATTCCCTAGTTGATTCCAATATAACTTGATGACTTTCCAACGTAGGGTCTCACTCACTAGTTGATGCCAGCATAACCAGATGACTTTTCCAACATAGGGTCCCACTCCCTAGTTGATGCCAGCAT
>NW_017678596.1:15179-15473 GCF_001879085.1 Nicotiana attenuata
ACTTTTCCAACAAAGCGTCCCACTCCCTAGTTGATGCTTGTATAACTTGATGACTTTCAAACATAGGGTCCCACTCTCTAGTTGATGCCAGTGCAACTTGATGACTTTGCAACATTGGGTCCCACTCCCTAATTGATGGCAGTACAACCTGATAACTTTTCAACATAGGGTCCCACTACCTAGTTGATGCCAGCATAACCTTATGACTTTTCCAACATAGGGTCACACTCCCTAGTTGATGCCCGCATAACATGATGACTTTCCAGACGATAGGGTCCCACCTGTCCGTAGTTG
>NW_017678596.1:20328-20914 GCF_001879085.1 Nicotiana attenuata
TTTCCAACATAGGGTCCCACTCCCTAGTTGATGCCAGCATAACCTTATGACTTTTCCAACATAGGGTCACACTCCCTAGTTGATGCCCACATAACATGATGACTTTCCAACATAGGGTCCCACTGCCTAGTTGATGCCAGCAGAAGATGATAACTTTCCAACATAGGGTCCCACTCCCTAGTTGATGCCAGCAGAACCTGATGACTTTTCCAATATAGCATCCCACTCCCAAGTTGATGCCAACATAACCTGATGACTTTTCCAACAAAGCGTCCCACTCCCTAGTTGATGCCAACACAACTTGATGACTTTCCAACATAGTGTCCCACTCCCTAGTTGATGCTTGTATAACTTGATGACTTTCAAACATAGGGTCCCACTCTCTAGTTGATGCCAGTGCAACTTGATGACTTTGCAACATTGGGTCCCACTCCCTAATTGATGGCAGCATAACCTGATGACTTTTCCAACATAACGTCCCACTCCCTAGTTGATGCCAACATAACCTGATGACTTTTCCAACATAGGGTCACACTCCCTAGTTGATACCAACATAACCTGATGACTTTCCAACATAGGGTCACAC
>NW_017678597.1:0-1678 GCF_001879085.1 Nicotiana attenuata
ATATGTATTACGCATTTCATGTCAGTAGCCTTAGAGGTTACCCAGTATTTTACAGGTTGTTTATTCTCTATCCCTGCTTACATTACTGTTCGTACTTATGGTTCCCTGCCTTACATACTCAGTACTTTATTCGTACTGACGTCCTTTTATTTGTGGACGCTGCATGTCGTGCTGCAGGTCCTGATAGACAGGCAGGCGCAGCTCCCCACCATAGTAGGCTGTCCAGTTCAGCGGTGATTGGCGAGATCCCTTCTTCGGACTTGCCTTGGTCTTGGTATGCATTTTTGTTATAGATATTATGGGTATGTCGGGGCCCTGTTCCGGCTATGTTGCAACACTTACGTTCCTTTAGAGGCTCATAGACAGGTGTCGACTCATGTATAGTTTGGTAGGCCTTGTCGGCTGGTTTTTGTTGTATAGTTCTCATGGTAGTGTGGTAGCTCGTACCTTATATATAGTTTCTTGATTGTCTAGTCATCCCATGTTATGTATGTTCATGCCATCATATTTTATTGTTGGTTGTCCATGACCCATGTCTACCATTTATATTGATTTCGTCAGCCCTAAAAGATAATAAAGAAGGTTAGATAAAATGTATGTTGGTACTCGTTAAGTATGGCCGGGTGCTAGTCATGGCCCTCCGTTTGGGTCGTGACAGGATACCTCCGGTCCCACGGTAGAAGGTGTGGTCTACAACACACGAAAGTTTGGAACTCACGCGGATTTCGAGTTTTATGGCCGTAAAATGCCAAAAAATGTAATTTGGTCATGGCGGTGCGGTGACACTGGTTTCTTATGTCGTATTTGATGTCAAAGCCGAATATTAGGCGATCCGGGACCTGATCCCTCCGGGCCCATGGCAGAAGACGTGATCCACAGCACACGAAAAATTGGGATTCGCACGGATTTCAAGTTTTACGGACGTAAAATGCCAAAAAATATAATTTGGTCATGGCGGTGCGGTGACACTGGTTTCTAAGGTCATACTTGATGTCCAGGATGAATATTAGGCGCTCCGGGACCGGATCCCTCCGGGCCCACGGTAGGAGGCGTGGTCCAGAGCACACGAAAAATTGGGATTCGCACGGATTTCAAGTTTTATGGTCGTAAAATGTAATTTGGTCATGGCGGGGCAGTGACCCTAGTTTCTTTGGTCGTATTTGATGTCCATGACGAATATTAGGCGATCGAGGACCGGATCCCTCCAGGACCACGGTAGAAGGCGTGGTCCATACCCCACGAAAATTTGGGACTCGCGCGGATTTCGAGTTTTACGGCTGTAAAATGCCAAAAAATTTAAATTGGTCGTGGCGGTGCGATGACACTGGTTTCTTAGGTCGTATTTGATGTCAAGGGAGAATATTAGGCGATCCGGGATCGGATACCTCCGGGCCCACGGCAGAAGGCGTGATCCACATCACACGAAAAATTGGGATTCGCACGGATTTCAAGTTTTACGGACGTAAAATGCCGAAAAATATAATTTAGTCAGGGCGGTGCGGTGACACTAGTTTCTTAGGTCGTATTTGATGTCAAGGACGAATATTAGGCGATCCGGGACCGGATCCCTCCGGGCCCACGGTAGAAGGCGGGTCGACAGCACACGAAAGTTTGGGACTCACGCGGATTTCGAGTTTTGTGGCCATAAAATGCCAAAAATGTAATTTGGTCATGGTGA
>NW_017678597.1:10032-10389 GCF_001879085.1 Nicotiana attenuata
TGGGCCCACGGCAGAAGGCGTGGTCCACAGCACACGAAAGTTTGGGACTCGCGCGGATTTCGAGTTTTATGGCCGTAAAATGCCAACAAATGTAATTTTTTCATGGCGGTGCGGTGACACTGGTTTCTTAGGTCGTATTTGATGTCTAGGACGAATATTAAGCGATCCGGGACCGGATCCCTCCGGGCCCACGGTAGAAGGCGTGGTCCACAGCACACGAAAGTTTGGGACTCAAGAGAATTTCGAGTTTTATGGCCGTAAAATGCCAAAAAATGTAGTTTGGTCATGGCGGGGCGGTGACACTTGTTTCTTAGGTCGTATTTGATGTCCCGGACGAATATTAGGCGATCCGGGACC
>NW_017678597.1:15400-15817 GCF_001879085.1 Nicotiana attenuata
GGACGATCCGGGACCGGATCCCTCCGGGCCCACGGCAGAAGGCGTGGTCCACAGCACACGAAAGTTTGGGACTCGCGCAGATTTCGAGTTTTATGGCCGTAAAATGCTAAAAAAGGTAATTTTTTCATGGCGGTGCGGTGACACTGGTTTCTTAGGTCGTATTTGATGTCTAGGACGAATATTAAGCGATCCGGGACCGGATCCCTCCGGGCCCACGGTAGAAGGCGTGGTCCACAGCACACGAAAGTTTGGGACTCACGCGAATTTCGAGTTTTATGGCCGTAAAATGCCAAAAAATGTAGTTTGGTCATGGCGGGGCGGTGACACTTGTTTCTTAGGTCGTATTTGATGTCCCGGACGAATATTAGGCGATCCGGGACCGGATCCCTCCGGGCCCACGGCAGAAGGCGTGGTCCA
>NW_017678597.1:20699-20911 GCF_001879085.1 Nicotiana attenuata
CGTATTGATAGTCCAAGACGAATATTAGGCGATCCGGGACCGGATCCCTCCGGGCCCACGGTAAAAGGCGTGGTCCACAGCACACGTAAGTTTTGGACTCCCGCGGATTTCGAGTTTTATGGCCATAAAATGCCAAAAATGTAATTTGGTCATGGTGGGGCGGTGATACTTGTTTCTTAGGTCGTATTTGATGCCCCGGACGAATATTAGGC
>NW_017678598.1:0-20905 GCF_001879085.1 Nicotiana attenuata
GTTGTAATTGTTAAAACAGATTCAGTTTATAGTTTTACCCTATGGCTTGCCTAAGTGTTAAGACGAGGTCCTATAGACATGATATCTACTGAATTTAGAAGGTAATAAGACATTAAAACTCGAATGAATTGTTTGAAAACCCTATAGGCATGCTTGCTAAACTTTGATTAAGCGAGGCATTCAGATTATTAAAGAGAGGCTGAATTTAAACGAATTGATTGCAAGTTCTGCAACTGACAGTATCCATTATTACTGATTTTGTATCTAAAACTGAGTGAGGCGAATCAGATTCATTTAGAAACTCCTATAGGCATGTTTTCTACATATTGCTGATTTTAGACACTTATAGACGTGGTTTCTAGATGCAGGACTTGTTTTAAAACTTATAAACATGGTATCTAAATGCAGAAATTGAACCTTATAGACATGGTGTCTAAATGCAGAAGTCGAACCTTATAGACATGGTATCTAAATGCAGTTTGAATGGCGTTGGAACAATCCTATAGGCATGATTTCTAGGCGGAGTTGAATATGCAGAATTGTAACAATCCTATAGGCATGATTTCTATGTGTATTGAGCATGCAGAATTAGAATAGACCTATAGGCATGATTTCTATATGTATTTGAATATGCAGAATTGTAATAGACCTGTAGGCATGATTTTCTACCTGTATTTACATATGCAGAATTGTAATGGATCTATAGGCATGATTTCTATATGTATTTGCATATGCAGAATTGTAATAGACCTATAGGCATGATTTTCTACCATGTACATGCATAGTTACCCATCCCCTTTTTTCACTAGCCAGCCCCAAGTGTTTATTACAACTTATTACAAACCAGAATGAATAAAATTACATCAAAAAAAGTAAAAAAAAAGTACAACCAAAGGAGAGCCTGATTCAGACTTCCTATTTGAATTATGAGATAGACCAACTCAAAGACCATTGATCCAAAGCCTTTCACCTATTTGAGTGTGTCAGAGTTCCCTAAGAGCCTCAATGGGACTCAGGGCGGTGCTCACACCCAAATTGTATCACCAGAGTAGGGGACAAGTGCAGTGTGGAAGTGCCAGCCCTCAAGTGTCCAAGTTCAGAGGGAACTCAAAGGGTCCCAAGGCAAGGCTCATAAGAGGGGGGCGGAACTTAAGTCTAAGAGAGAGTGCAAGTGCAGAAAATAGAGTTTTAAAGAACTAAGAAAGTACAGAAGAGGGAGAAGGGGCTGGGAAACAGTCATAAAGAAGTCATACAAAGGGTTCAGGGATTGGGGAAATTGCCAAAGAGCCTATGTACTTAGGCATTAGCTAATCCTGGGCATACACAACAATAGAGAGTGCTGTTATACTTGTAGAATCAACAAGAATACACAACACATGATGGTGACATAGAGGTTATGATTCCAGCGGAATCAAGTTTGAGCCATAGACAATAATATTTAATACTGTCATGCCTCAAACAAACCATTAATATCAAACACATTGGGGTATGGGGGTTTGGGATTTATAACAGGTGAAGATTATAGCATGCTAAAGTAAACGCTGAACTGAGCACAAACAGTGGGCAGACATGCAAGTAAAGGTATTAAATAAACACATTGTTTGTGATTGCTGAAAATCTTAATCAGTACATACCAGTTTCAAGGAGGCAAAATACAGTAAAAGCAGTAGCAGGACTTTGAAAAACAGGCCACAGTAAAAGTAACAAGAGAGAATGCTTTTTTTGAATGTGTGTGTGAGTTCAGAAAACTAAGAGTGTGTGTGTTGTGTTAATGAGAGTGCAGGGCATTTATAGTTTGAAAACAGGTGCAGAAATAAGGCAAGAATCATAGTTTAGTAGTAATTATGGAACTATGTACCAATTAAAATCAATCAGTATATGGAATTCCTTTAATCAAGGAGTTAAAACCAAACGGTAATGGACATAAATTATTTAAGGAAGGAGATCAAGTAAACATCTTGTGCAAAGTAGACAATTAGGGGTAAATACATAGGAGTTTAATTAAGGGAAGAATTAATGAAGAATATTTGAAATACACGGTTAACCAAATAAGGTAAGAAACACAATAAATCAATCAGCACATAGTAAATCAAGGAGTCAGGGATTCGAAGTTACAAATAAACCAAGTCAGAAATAGGAGAATCGAAAGGCTAAGGAAAGTTTTCAAATCGACCTTAGAAACAGGGAAATTAGTAAAACAAGGAAAGAATCAATCAGACTTACACAAGGAGGTCTGAAATCAGTCCACAACTAAGGGTTATTTTGAGAGGGAAATTTAGCATATATAAAAGGTGCACAAACATTAGGCATGTGAGGTTAAATCATGGCAAAGAGAAGCAACAATAATAATTACAAAGTCTGTAGATAGTGAAACATGGTAGTCACATAGGTCCACTTAGTAATAGGGAGAAGAGGGTATCAGAAGCATGCAAAAGAGTCTAGTAAAAGACCTTTCTGGAAAGTATAGATTAGTTCAAAGATTGCAAGAAACCAAATCACATAGAGAAACAGAAGTTGAAACCAGGACTTTGAATCCAGTCGAGCAGCTTCAAATAGACGAAGCAGTTTTCAGAAGCACGAATAGGTCCAAAGGAATTAGGGCTTCGAAATCAAACAAATTCAGAGATGAGGAACAAGCAAATCCCATAGCAAACAGTCTCAAAACTCGAATGAACACCAAATTTTGGGGTTTTCACTATCAATCGAGTATAGAGATGAATGATAAGAGAATCAGGCAAAAATATCAACAAAGAGAATAAAATCAGAAACCTTAAGAAGAACTAAGACTTTTAACATAAAGAAACACAGCTGAAGAACAACATAAGAAACACAGTAGAAGAATCAACATAAGAAACACAGTAGAAGAACAACATAAGAAACACAGTAGAAGAACAACATAAGAAGCACATTCGAACATGTTAAAAATCAGAAAAGCTTTGAAATGACTTAACAGAACCCTAAGTCGGAAAAGGTAAAGATTTTGAAGGTAAAGTTTTGGAAGAAACTTTGAGAAAATGTTTAAAAGCTTAGCGAAAACACAGATATACAACGAATCTAAAAGAATCAGTCGAAGGCTAGGGTTTCAGAAGAACCCAGATGGTGAGAAAGGCTTGGAAAGTCATTGGTCTAAGCAGGAGAAGTCAAGATCAGGCTTGAACAGCCATGGCTGGCCGTAGCAAGGTCGAAGACAGCCATTGAACTCGAATGAAACAAAGTCTGGGCCAAGCTTCTTCAATGTCTGACCTCGAAACCATAGTAACCAGGCATGTAGGAGTCGTAGGAGGCAGGTACAGGCGTTTAATGGCTTTGGAAGCCATGGATTCAGGTGATTTTAGGGTGGAAGTGGAGGGAGGCGGCTAGGGTTTCTGAGGGAGCTTGAGAGAATTGGGATAAGGGGGAATTCAAGGGCGGCTGCAGGCACAAAATGACTAGGGTTTGGGGGTAATGGGAAATTAAAAAAGGAAAGGTTAAATGGTGGCCGCTGATCATTGTGATCAACGACTTGGATTGAATAGGGATCCGGGCGGGTTGTTTTAAAGGGCCGTGGGTCGGGTAGTTTAATATTTGGGCTGGGTAATTAGGTTTTAGGATTGGGTTCAATTGGGTGCCAAATCAGGCCAAAATTGAAATGAAAATGGGCTAATATTTAAATAGCCATTTTCCCTTGTTTATTTTATAAAAATAGTAAAGTAATTTTCGGGATAAATTAAAAGTACTAAAATGATTAATAATACATAATTATTAAACAAAAAATATTGGGGTTAATTTTATAAATACAAACACGATTAAATCTTAAAAGAGGCTAATATTGCAATTATATGCAATTTAGCTTTAAAAATACTAAATAGATTTACAAAAATATGCGAAAATTATGTAAGCTATATTTTAGTATAAGTATGATAATCCAATAAATAAATCACCAAAATGATATTTTTTGGAGTAATTATTGGGGTTTTCCTGATAAAAATAAAGTAATAAACTGATTTAAAAATCTTTGAAAATTAGGGAAAAATAGTAAAACATTGGGACATGCTTATATATGCATATACAGTCTATTTTGAAGGTATTTTCCATATTGAAATATATAGGGAAAAATTGGGTATCAACACCTAGGTTTTTCAAAAATAGAGGATTTGGACCTCGATTTGAGGTCTGATTTCAAAACAAATTATATATTTGAGTTCATAGGTGAATCGGTAGTCGGGTTTTGGTTCGAACCTCGGGTTTTGACCATGTGGGCCCGGGGCTGATTTTTTGACTTTTTGGGAAAGGCTTTAGAAAACTTATTTCCGTGCATTAGAAATTATTTATTTAGCATTCATTGATGTAATTAAGTAACTTATGACTAGATACGATCGAATTGGTGGTGGAATCACGAGGTAAAGCTATAGTTGAGGCTTGAACTAAGTTCGTGGCATCGAGGTAAGTGTTTGGTCTAACCTTAGCTTGAGGGAATAGGAGTTTGGTCTGTATGCTACATGTTATGTGTTGAGTACGACGTATAGGTGTGGTGACGAGTATCTATATGTTGGTGTCGAGCATGACCGTGAGTCTTAAGTTGAAATTTATTGTGTTATTGAGAACTACTACGAATGCCTAAGTTGTTGACTCTCTGTGTTGAGCATTGTTTATAATTATTCTCGTAGAGATTATTCATGGTTGAGCATTTGTGTTAGTTGAGGTAGTATATGTTGGAACAAGTTTGGTTATAGCTGGTTTTCCCTTGCCGGGATGTGTTCATTCTTATTGTTGACTCCCTTGCTGGGATAGTGTAGTTCTTAATGATCCCTAGCCGGGACTCTTGTTATGGTTGATGTTGATTGTATATTTGGATCGGGTTGCACGCCGCAACATGACATATTTGGATCAGGTTGAACGCTGCAACAATGATATATTTGGATCTGGTTGCACGCCGCAACAACGATATATTTGGGTCGGGTTGCACACTGCAACAATGAGATAGTTGGATTAGGTTGCACGCCGCAACAATGATATGATTGGGTCGGGTTGCACGCCGCAACAATTATAATTGATAAGGATCGGGTTGCATGCCGCAACAGTGTTGTTATATGTTGGGATCGGGTTGCGCGCCGCAACAATTGTTGATACAAAGTGTTTATGGGTGGAATATAAGTTCCTTGCTGTTTCGTTGTAAATTCTAAGTTGTCCTTGTGCCTTGTTCTTGATTTATTGTTGAAACTGATATACCCCGCAGCATGTACCCCCTCCCATCTTAACTTGTTTATTTCTGTTTATATTCCACTGTATATTATATAACTGCACATGTTTATTTGGTAGTCTGGTCCTAGCCTCGTCACTACTTCGCCGAGGTTAGGCTAGGCACTTACCAGCACATGGGGTCGGTTGTGCTGATACTACACTCTGCACTATTTTATGCAGATCCCAGTGCTGCAAATTTCGGACCGTAGTGAGGTTCCAGCTTCCTACTTACCAGGCGACCCGAGGTAGTCCTGCAGGCGTCCGGAGGCCTTGGCGCCTCCCCCCATCTATTTCCTGCTTCTCTTATGTAGTTCTAGAGACAGTATCTTGTTATTTCTTTCAGACCCTTATTTGTAGTACTCTTAGACAGTTTGTGAAGTTGTGACACCATATCTTGGGTGGTTTTGTTATGGGATGGTATTAGTAGTACTGTTAAACTTGAAATTTATTTCTTCCGCATGTTAAATTGTGTTGCTATAAATTGTTGATGCTAGGTCATTAAATAAAATGAAAATGGAAAAAAGGTTAAATAGTTCAGTTAGTTGGCTTGCCTAGCTTTCACTAGTAGGCGCCATCACGACTCCCGAGGGTGGGAAATCCGGGTCGTGACATTAGGCGGGATACTTACTGAGTACAAGTTGTTTTCGTACTCATGCTACACTTGCTGTGCATTTTTGTTGCACAGGCACCTATATTTCTAGTGGCCTACTGGGCGTAGCAGCAAGGATGATTCGCGGACTAGGTGAGCTGCATTTCTCGAGGTGACCCGCAGCCAGTATAGTCTCTTTCAGCGTATTGTATTTACTTTCTGTCCAATTTGTATTCAGGACAGTTTTTCTACTTTATTTGATTCCTTAGTAATTGCTCATGCACTTGTGACACCGGGTTCTGGGATGATTATGGGGTATTCTTGTAATAACTTCTAAACATTCTTTATTTATTTTGTAAAGATTATCATTTACTAGACAAAATGAAAGAAAATCATAGTTTTTAACAATTATTTAAATGGGAATTTAATTAAGTATTTATGGTTGGCTTGCCTGACACCAGTGTCCGGCGCCATCACGACCCTTAGTGGATTTTGGGCCGTGACAATTGTAGAGTTGAGGATAAGTTTTGTATCACTTGGACCAAACGAAGCTCGATCAGAACAAGATCAACAGATAATAAACGAAAACAAAAAAATGGGTGAGTGATTATGAACAATTTTGGAAGGGGGTGAGTGATTATGATTGATTTTGGAAGTTCATCCAGCACGACAGACCTCACGCCATATCCACCACCATAAACAAGTCCTTTATGAATGTTGGAGAAGGTGAAAAGAATGTGGAAGATTCTGGAATTTAGTGATCAGAGAAGGTGAAAAGAATCCTCTAGAATTTTGATGCAAATGGCGATAAGGGTCTTAACCACGAGGAAATGGCAGGTTTGGTGGTTGCTGTAAACCCTAGGGTCAAATTCAACGATGAGCAGATCAGTGCCATTCTCAATGAGGTTTTCCGAACTTATGGAGAGTTCATCGATGGCGAGAAGGGCTTTACATATGACGGCCTTTGGGCCTTACATAAGATCCCCTCACTTTTCAGATTCTTTTCACCTTCTCCGATCATCAAAATTCTGGAATGAATAGGGGAGGGTTTCGTTAGAGAGAAATTAAAATGAGAAGGGGGGGGGGGGTTCGGTCTATGGAATGAAAGAGGGGACCAGGGTTAAGGTTTTCGCGCCCTTGACATGTAAGACATTTATTGGTCATTTGCTGACTGGATGGACACATATGTGTATGTGTAATACACGTCCACACGGTCTCTTGTCAGATGTTTTTATTAGTTACGGAATAAATGAGTTCGAGTGTTCAAATGGGAAAATAGAAAGTTTATGTATCGGCTTTAAAAAACCCGACAAGGTTAAGTGGCCAGGAAGCCATTCCGCCTTTATTATTTGAAGTTTGAACTTCAAACTTTGAACAATTGACGTTTCTTCATGGTAACATTGGAGTTGCGAAAATCAAGTGTTCAATTATTGTGGAATTCGATGCAATCCCTCCAACTCATTCATTTATTTACTATTTTATTTGCATATTTAATTTTTGTTAGTAGTTAAATTTTTACAATATATTTAATACTGCAAAAAGAGTTTGTAATCGGATTACTAATCGGGGAAATATAAAAAGAGGTACTACTTCTTGTAGTAATGTAAATGACTTTACACATGTTTCTGAAACATCACCTGATAATAATATAGATTATGAACAATTACAGGAAGATTTCGGTATAGAAGATAATGAATTAGAAATTGAAGATGGGACACCACTTACACCTAGTAGTATTGGAGTTGGTAGCAGGGGTGGTGGTAGTAGTAGACCACATATGGCCCCGACTACTAATCGGGGAAAAAGATGTAAGGTTTGAAATTTTTTTTGATGAAATAAGAATTCTGATAGAGTTAGGTGAAAAATTTGTAAAGATGATTTTAAACATAAGACCGGAGGAACTTTAGGGAGCACAGGGACACTTAGTAGATATATGAGAATTACTCATCCTATATAATGTGGTTCTGATTAAGATGAAAATCAAGGAACTCTAAACCCTAGTACTGGAAGATTTCTGAAATATGATAAAATGAAGGATCGTGAGGAGTTAGAAAAAATGATTGCTTTGGGTTGTATACCTTTTTCTTTTGCTTCTTCATCATATCATATTAAGTATATTCAGAGGATTTATAATCCTTTGTTTAAAGGTATCCCTAGTAGTACTTGTAGATCTGATATCCTTAGACTTCATGGTCAATATCAGACATACATACGTTATTTGTTTGACCACCTTCCTTGTAGAGTTTCTCTAACTTTGATATTGGCCATGCTATTAATGGAAATGATTATTTGACAATTACATGTCATTGGATAGATAATAATTATTGTATGCAAAAACGTATTTCGCTTTTAAATATGATGAAGATCAAAGTCATACTGCTATTTTTATAAGTACTACCTTTTGCGAAGTTGTTGAATTTTATAATCATAAGAAAAAAATATTGTGTATGTCTTTTGATAATGCTTCTAACAATAATGCCGCTATTTTAATATTAAGACTGCATTTGCAACCACCACTTGACGAAAATTTTCATGTTAGGTGTGCATGTCATGTTTATAATTTAATTGTTAAAATTGGGCTTGATTTATTTTTCAACTGAGATTACTCATGTTAGAAGAGCAGATGGTGTTATTCAAGGATGTATCGACCCAACTGGTCGTTTTGAGCAATTACGTCCGGTTCGGCAGTTTGAGGTCACGAGCAGCTTCATATTATGTGTATCGACTTGCCTGCGCAGTCCGGGCGTGAAACCGGAAAGCTTTTATGTGAAAATAGGAAAAATATAGTAATTTCTAGAGTTAAAATATGGTTTTTAGTTGACTTTGGTCAATATTTTTGGTAAACGGACCCGGATCTGTGTCCCGACGATCCCGGGAGGTTCGCTGCAAAATATGGGACTTGGGCGTATGTCCGGAATTGAATTCCGAGGTCCCTAGTGTCACGACCCCAACCTCGATCGTGATGGCGCCCAACACAATGCTAGGCAAGCCCGACCATTTTAGCACTCTCAATCCCTCACATAGAGTTTGTTACCAATTAACAGGGATTAAATACCAAATTAACATAAACACAAGTCTGAAACAGTGGATACAATGCGCGGAAAGAACGTAATAACACCACTACAAGCCCACCAATCCGGTGTCACGAGTCAGGAGCCTCTAATACAAGTCTGTGAAACAACCTAAACAAGAGATAGTCTAAAATACTGAAAGTAAAGAGGATAGAGGGAGAAATCGGGTCTGCGGACGCCATGCAGCTACCTCGATGACTCCGATGAGATCTGAACAGCAGAGACAGCTCAATCTATGCCTCCGGAATACCTGTATCAGCACACATGGTGCAGGGAGTAATGTGAGTACTCCGACTCAGTGAGTAATAGCAATAAATAATGACTGACGGAAAGAAATCTCGTAAAGAGCACTAAGCAGTTCTATATCAAAGCAGTAAGAACATTTAAACAGCAACAAAATGAAGAAGCCAGAAAAAAATCGTTTAAGCCAGTACTCAACTCATTTATTTCTCACAATAACCGAAATCATAGTGTACCGCTACGGCGTGCAGCCCGATCCGTTTAAATATACTGCTGCGGCATGCAGCCCGATCCATAATATATATATACTGCTTCGGCGTGCAGCCCGATCTAATAATAATAGTCGACTGCGCTCACTGGGGGTGTGCAGACTCCGGAGGGGCTCCTACAGCCCAAGCGCTATACTGTTGTGGCGTGCAGCCCGATCCACATAATATACTGCTGCGGCGTGCAGCCCGATCCATATAAGTATACTGCTGCGGCGTGCAGCCCGATCCATATGAGTATACTGCTGCGGCGTGCAGCCCGATCCATATGAGTATACTGCTGTGGCGTGCAGCCCGATCCACATAATATATCAATCATCCTCACTATTGGGTTCTCAACCCCTCTCAGTCAATATAAACTTCGCCCCTCGGGCATACTAAGATAAGATAGGGATTCTAGCCCTCATATTACTCTCATTTTGGTTTAGCCATTTCAAAGCCAATTCATATTTTATTAAACAGTTAGAAACATGACTGAGGGTGTGATTTTAACAAGTAAAGTGAGGTCAATCAGTACAAATGCCCCTACGGGTTCTACAGGTCGGCACGAGGCCCCAAACATGGCTGCTAGCCCAAACTATATTGATATTAATTAAGCCTCAGTCAAAATACAGTAGAATCATCAATCGGGATGGACCAAGTCCAAATTCCCAGCAGTAATGGACCCCACGCTCGACATGCAGCGTGTGTGTCACCTCAACATAGCACTACGTTGTGCAAATCCGGGGTTTCAAACCCTCAGAACATCATTTATAACCATTACTCACCTCAAGCCGGCCAAAGTCCTAGCTCGCTATGTCCTTGCCTCGCAAATCAACCTCCTCGCGCGTCGAATCTGGCCAAAACCACAACGAATACATTACAATAGGCTAAGGGAATATAACCCAATCGAAAAGACTCGAAAAACATCAAAATTCACGAAGTTGGCAAAACCCGAGCCCCGGGCCCACTTCTCCAAAAATCAGAAAATTAACATCACCGGATTCCTTATCTCTCTACGATTCTATACATATCAAAATTACCAAAATCGGAGTCCATTTGACCCCTCAAATTCCACTTTGAAATACCAATTTCCCAAGCTCTAGCTTTACCCTCTTTTGATGAATTTCCACAAATTTCAATGCAAATTCTACCATTAATTCATGTACTTAGGCCAAGGAACTCACCTCCAATCACACCTAGTCGAAACCCCCTTCAAATTCCGTCCAAGAGCTCTCAAGGTTGATCAAAAATGGTGGAAATGGACTTAAGCTCGCGGAACAAAATAAGCTTTAAAACCCTTCTGAGAACAGTGGTTTTCGCATCTGCGGTTCCATTACCGCATTTGCGGCTACCGCTTCTGCTGTTAAAATTCCGCTTCTGCGGATCTTCATTAATCCCACTACCGTTTCTGCGGTCCTCTATCCGCATATGCGGACCTCGCCTCTGCGGATGCTTGTCCGCTTCTACGGAATTACCAAAGTCACACCTTTTCGCTTCTGCGACAAAACTACCGCATCTGCGGCATCGCAGATGCGGCTCCAAGCCCGCACCTGCGGAAACAGCCCCTTCCTCAGGAACTCGCACCTGCGACCAACCCCTCGCATCTGCAGAACCGCATATGCGGCCCTTCTTCCGCAGATGCGGAAACACCAGGTACCAGCAAAACCAACAATTTCACCAAGTCTAAAATCACCCCGATGACCATCCGAAATCACCCCGAGGCCCCCAGGACCTCAACCAAAAGTGCCAACCCATCCTAAAACATCATTCAAACTTGCTCCAATCATCAAAACACCACAATTAACACCAAAACCATCAAATTACATCAGATTCAAGCCTAAGTTCTTCTAAAACTTCCGAGTTACGCATTTGATCAAAAACCCGACCAAAACACTTCCGAATGACCTGCAATTTTGCACACACATCCAAAATCACCTAACGAAGCTACAGCAACTCTCGGAATCCCCTTCCGACCCTCGGATCAAAATCTCACCTATCAACCGGAATTCGCCAAAATACTAACTTCGCCAATTCAAGCCTAATTCTACACCGGACCTCCAAAAATAAATTCCGATCACACTCCTAAGTCACAAATAATCCCCCAAAGCTGACCGAATCACCGGAAATCACATCCGAGCCCTCTAACTCATAAGTCAACATCCGATTGACTTTTCCAAGGCAAACCTTCCTTAAAGAGACTATGTGTCTCATTTCCATCCAAAACCAATCCAAATCGACTTATTCACTCAAAACTCTTATAGTAAAACACAAGGAAGCAGAAAAATGGGGAAGACGGGGCGGTAACTCACGTGACGACGGGCCGGGTCGTCACACCTAGCCTTAGAAAACAATTTTTGGAAAAAATTGTTGTGCTGATTTTTAAAGGAAATAAAGAAATGAATTAATGTTTGAACTCGTTGGTATCGGGCTCGTATTTTGGTTCCGGAGCCCGGCACAAGTTTGTTATGATATTTAAGTCCTATCTATAAAATTTAGTGAGAACCGAAATTGATTTGACGTGATTTGGACGTTCGGTTGAAAAATTATAAAATTTGAGTGTCCTTGAGAAAATCATGAGTTTTGAGGTTAAATTCATAGTTTTTGATGTTATTTTGATGATTTGATCACACGATCAAGTCCATATGATATTTTTAGACTCGGGTGCATGTTTGGTTTGGAGCCCCGAGGGCTTGGGTGAGTTTCGGATAGGTTTAGGCTATGTTGCGCTTGTTTTTGGATGCTTCATCGTCGTTTCTTCAAGGAAAAATAATACCACATTGATAAAATGAGATCAAAATTCAATTTTGTTTAAACCATTAGATCCGTATCGAAATTACGGAGCCATAGAAAAAAGAATCATCGCATTTGGACATCGTATGGGGAAGTTATGCTCATTTTCGTGTTGGGAAAAATTGCTGGTTTTGGTGTGTTCGCAAATGCGAACTTTTTCATCGCATTTGCGATGCCCGGTTCGCAAATGCAACTTCTGCCAGCCCTACTTTGTTCGCAATTTATGAGGGTTCACAATTGCGAACCCTGGGTCGCAAATGCGACATCTGAGGCCTGTTAAGTGAGGTTTTTGACGAGATTTTCACCCATTTTTCAATTTTCTCAAACTCTAAACCTCCATGGGCGATTTTCCAAAGAGCCAAACTCCTCCAAATTATTGGGTAAGTGTCTCTAATCAATTTCCAACTATATTTTGTGATTATATCTTAGATTTAACATTAAATTCATGAGAATCTAAAGGAAAATTTGGGGAAAATTGTGAAATCTTTTAAAAATGTAAATTGATGATTTGAATGACCAAATGGTATCGGAATTACATAATTTTTGTATGGGTGAACTCGTAGCGGAATGGGTGTTCAATTTTTGTAAATTTTGTTGGGTTCCGAGGTACGGGCCCGGGGAGTTGACTTTTGTTGACTTTTTGCAAATTGTATAAGAATCATAGTTTTGTTAATTGAAATTATTTTCTCTTGCATTGTTTGATTTATTCAAGTCATTTTTGGCTAGATTGAGCCGAGCGTTGATGAATTGGTAAAGGAAAAGCTAAATTGAGTATTGAATTGGCCGGATTGAGGTAAGTATCTTGCCTAACCTTGTGTGGGGGACTTCCCCTTAGGATTTGAGTCTTATATGTTGATTGTAGTTCGTGTACGCGAGGTGACGAGTGCGTATTCGGACTTATTTGGTGGAAATTGGACTTTTAGGGTTCTTAGGTCTTTACATTCGTTGTGTATGAACGTGTTCTTGATATGGCTGAGTTCCTATTTACTAGTTTCACCTCTACATGCTTAATTGGAATTAATTGCTTCATGATTCACTCTTATTGCCTAATTGACTCCTATTTGACTAAACTGAAGAGTTTTGCCTCTCCTATTGTCATGTTATATTTTCATAACCGCTTGTTTTATTTGAGAATTATTATTATCCCTCCTGAAAATTATTTAGTCTTAAGTGAAGCTAAGATCATTTTTCCCAAATTGAATTGTTAAATATCCTTGTAATTTTCCAACCTTAAAAAGGGGTTTAGATAATCTCTATATCCTGGTTGACTTGCCTTTATTTAGGGCGACTTGACTCGTGTTGAGGTTCTTATTATTGACTTGTATATTATGGGATCGTTGCTACATGTTAGTTTTTCCGTTGTTGAACTGTTCCCTTTATGCCAACATTCTTTTCTGTGGTTGTCCCTCATTAGTTGGTTCTACCGTTCCCTTGTGATTTACAGTCCTTGAGTTGATTTATTTGTCTTACCTTGTATTATTGTCATTGTTGCTGTTATATGTAATGTGGTGGTGTTCAATCTTTCTGTTGTAATGTAATTGTTGATTCTGTTGGTTGCGTTGCGTATTTTCTTTGGGACTACGGGACGATATCCCGGGAGATCCCCCTGCATGTTTACTTTGGGACTACGGATTTGGTATTCCGGGGGATCCCCCTGCACATTTATGATTGGAACTACGGGAATGCACCCGGTAGATGCCCCCAGTACTGTGTATTTATATTTGGGACTACGAATTGGTATTCCGGGAGATCCCCCTGCACATTTATGATTGGGACTACAGGACATCACCTGATAGATTCCCCTGTACTGAATATTTACTTTGGGACTACGGATTTGTATTACGGGAGATCCCCCTGCACATTTATGATTTGGACTACGGGACGATATCCCGAGAAATCCTCTGCATGTTTATTTTAGGACTACGGACGTATTCCGGGAGAGCCCCCTGTATTGTATGATGAATTCAGGGCTACGAGACGGGACCCGGTAGATTCCCCTATTGATATATTTGTGTTCGGAGCTGTTAATCTTCTATACTTAGGTGTCACAGGGTGACCTATACTCGAAGGATATTTACTTAAAAAGTTGTATTTGAAAAGCATTCGTCTTGAAGGAATTATGTTTGAAAGACATTTATTTAAAGAGTATATTTGAAAAGTAACTATCTTGAAAGAATTATGTTTGAAGAATCTTTAGTTGAAAAGTTCATATTCAAAATAAGTATATTTTTTTTAAAGAATTTTTCCCAATTGGAAAGGATTATGTTTTAAAGATTTCAATATAGAAATTTACGAGTGAAAGTTTATACTTGAAGGATTTGACTAAAATATTGGGGTTGTTGGCTAAGGTCTGACGTGGAGATTATTGTAGTGCTGAGTTACTAATTGTCGTTACTGTATTGAAATTTTCGGATTTGAGCTGTGATTCCGTCCATCCTTCTATGTCGTTATTATAATGTTCCATTGCTACTTGCTGTTTTCATTGCTTATTGTAATTACTGTACTGTTAGCCATACTGCGTAGTATTTATATGTAGACATCATATCCTGTTGTTTTTATACTCACCCTTATTCAGTTTTATTAGGCCAGTAGGTGTCATGACTGTTCCTCGTCACTACTCCACCGAGGTTAGTCTTGATACTTACTGGGCACCGCTGTGGTGTGCTCATACTGCACTTCTGTACATTTTTTGTACAGATCCAGGTATTGCTCGTTAGTAGCTGTGCGGGTCGTTGCTGAGGAGACTCAAGGTAAACATGTTGCTGCGTTCGCAGGCTTCGGAGTCACCTTCCTATTTCATATCCACATTGTTTTACTTATCTTCGAATAGTTGTATTTAGAAGTTGTGATAAACTCTGTAGAGCTTATGACTTGTACTACCGGTTTTGGGAATTGTAATTGTTCAGAATTATGTATTTTGAAGTTAGTGAATATCAATGTTAATTTTGTAAATGTTAGGCTTACCTAGTTTAGAGACTAGGTGCCATCACGACTCCTTCGGAGGGATTTTGGGTCGTGACAAAGGAAATAATAGGCAATATAGAATTTGGGAATTTAAGAATAAGTGTACCGAGCATAACATTAACCCCAGATTCATGCCAGACGAAATTGTTACTAGATGAAATTATACATACTTATTTTTAAAATGTTGCTACAAATATAGATTACCGATGACTAAAATTGCTAACGCGCATTGTACTGATCCAAACCGTATGTTAACAACTAATACTTGGGAGGCCATTAATGATGTTGTTAAATTTTTACATAAATTTTATACAACTACTGTTGAGTTTTCTACGCCATATTACCCTACTGTTACTATGACTTTAGTACATATAGCTAAAATTTCTTTTCTACTCTCTGAATTTAAAAAGAAAGAAAAATATAAGGATGTTGTTGAAAATATGCAAGCAATATTCAAAAAATATTTCTTTCCAATTCCTCTGATTTACTTAATGGATGCTGTTTTAAATCCTTCTATTAAGATGTCTGATTGTCACCAATTAATCAATATTTTATATACTTATATAGAGATTGGACCAATTGAAGCCCCAGATATATATTGTTGTATGAACAAACTAAATGATTATTTACAACAATTATATAAATATTATGCAAATATAATTGATTATGCTGCTCTTAATGTAGGCAATGTTGATCCTACTATGCATTGTACCACTTCTACTGCATCTGCTACTATTGATTAATATGAAGGCCTTGATGGTTTTAATATTTGGTCTACATTTCCTTCCACTCAGACTAGTAGCAGGAACATTGATGAACATCAATCCTACTTGCAAAAGAAAAAAGAGCCTCGTACAAAGGAATTTTCACCGCTGGGATGGTGGCATGAGAATGGAAAGCAATTTCCTATTCTTTCCGCTATGGCTCGGGACGTGCTGAATGTGCCAATTTCAACTGTTGTATCAGAGAGTGCATTTAGTCAAGCAAGACAACAACTAGGAGACATCCGTCACTCATTTGGAAGCAATGCTTTGGAAGCTTTAGTATATTTCAGAGACTGGATTAGACCGGAACGAAGAAATCAGGGACGTGAAGATGTTGATAAACCAGAAGACGAGGAACTTGGAGATATGTTAACACATGATAATCCATCTGAATTTAACACTCCAAAAGATGGCCAAGAAGTTCATATTGATTATGAAGAACTTACTAAGGCAATGCAAAACCTTTGAAGTTTTCGATTTATAATTTTATATTTAATAATTAAACTTTGAATTTACTCTTTTTTCGTTAATTTAGTGGTTGTTAAATGTAAACTGTAATTTATAAGTTTGAAATAAAAAAAGAACCTGCAAATTATAAGTGCAATTTTTTTCCATCTTCATTGTATTATATTATCTTAATTTCTTAATGAAATATTCAAAATTTCAAATATAAGGATTTTAAAGCCTTTGCATCCTTTATCCAAACGCTCTTTTTATAAGATTATTTTTTTGTTTTATATTTTTACTTTATATTAATATAAATTACGATATAACATACAAAAAAAAAGAAAATAACATAAACCCGGCCCGGCCCAGCCCCTAGACCCGTAACCAAATCTGTTCAGTTTTTACCCGGATGGGACCGGACCCGTTAAGCCCGATTTGGAAAAACCGATAACCGGCCCGGATTGGAGACCGGCCGATCACTTTTTTTCTCAACCCGTACCGGCCCGACCCACCTATTAGAGACCTTTAATTCAAAAAGGAGAATGTTTATTTAAAGAAGTGCCTGTTCAGAAAGAGTTGAGTCTGTTCAGTTCAACAGGCGTTTAAGGTGTTAATATAATAATTTTTACATATCTATACTACATTATAAACTATTTACTCTTTATAGAGAGGTTATTACTTAATTACATTAGCATATACAATTTACCATTTATATTCAAAATAATAAATTAGACTCCAATCTTACCCATTTTAGGCTTTAATCTTCTCTATTTTTCTTCTCCGTATAGATATTTCTCTCTCAATTTCTCTTCTATTCGGCTTTTGCAAATGAACATGTTCGAAGATTTAAAGAATGGTGAAGAAAAATGATTCCACCAGTTCAAAGAGAATACACACGTGAAGCACCAACACAATTGGGTTACCAGAAGTTTTCTTTAGATGAATAAACAAGATATTATCTACGGGAGTGGCACTTAATTGAAACCAATTGACAGTATAATTGAAACTAAACTGAATTAGATTGTGTATACATGAGCTTAAACTCCATTGAAAGCCATTTGAAAGCTTAGAAGCTTTGAATGGATTGGGTGTTGTTACAAATGATTGAGAATGTCCTTTGGAGTTTATATCTCAATTTTGAGAGAATTTGGCGAAGATTCGAGGTGGTTTTTGTTAGAATTTCAGATTGAAACTCGAAAAAGAAGAAAAATAAATTGTATATATTTTGTATATCGGGTGTAGAAATGGCATACAAATATATTCAACAAACATAAGTCCTTTGATAACCCGGATTCTTATTTCTTAATGATATTCCATGATCAAGACAATTGGCTGAATCTCGTGGAACCATTTCATAGAAGTTCATTGATATCTTCTTTTTTATAAAGCAAATCGACTTCGATTCTTGAATAATCCATATCACTTATGCTTCTATTGGAACACAAGATTCTCTTTTTCTGTGAAAAAGTCCCGTATCAATAATTCTGATTTTACGTATGGATATCTTATTCATTCGCAACAAAATGTTTTTATTGTGCGTCGGTAAAAAAAATACTTTTTGTGGGAGAGATACTATTTCACAAATCGAGTCACATGCATCTAACATGATGCATACCTAACGATTTTTCACAAAGTGGTGACGAAATGTATAATGTTACACCACATATTTTCGTACGTGGAAGCACACCATAATTAACTTGATATAAGAACAGAAATGAGATGTTACATCCTGCCTTTTCGTATGTTGAAGTTTCGTCGTAAGTTAATCGACGTAAGTACGAGAATGAGATTTATTTTGGGATTATAAGTATTACGCTATTTCAAGCAAGTTATAAGTTAATTTGTGAAGGTGAGAGGGTAAGTGAATCAAGAAAATAAATTTCGTCGAAGTTTGTCATTTTGGGATAAAATACGACCCGAGCTAAATACCCGGTATTTATGGACTAGTGCCATACAAGGTGCCACATGACCATGATAGTAAGATGTATAAAGTATGATAAAAGTGAGTAGTATTTTAAGTAATTTGAGGTAATTCTTAATTATATGGATATTTGGTTAATTGTGGATTTTCGGTGAAAGATTAACCATGTAATTAAAGAAATTGGTGGATAGAATTTGGATAAGTTTAAGTGTGAAAACGTGGCAGCATGTGCCATTCAACCAAATGACTCATTAGTCATTTATAATATGTGTCACATTAAGGAATTTGGTGGCAAAAATCATACTTTACGAGCAAATGTACAACTTCCATAAATGACTTTATTCATAGAAGTATTAGAGATTCCTATGTTCTTGAATTCCCATATGTCTTATTGTTCTATCGCCTGTTCATGGATCTCAGAAAATACGTAAGTTGATAAAGTTTATTTTATGATATTACTCAAAGGCATAATGGTCTTATGACATTCCGAGAGATTTTATTAACGTACTTCTCATGCATTGCATTCATTTACATGTACATTGACCCATGACCAGATGGCGTTATATACACGTATATATGTATGTATATATATGTATATGGGATATGGAAAAAGGTTACGGCGTTATATACGCACCACCACCTGATCAGGTGGTATACGTTGATAATTTGCCCACAGTGGCCGAGATGATATGATGAGATGCCCTCAGAGGTTTGATGATGTTATGAACGCATATACCCATGCATGGTATTATAACATTCATACGCATATGCATGACACTAAGTATTTCATGATTTACAGAGTTATTCAGACTTACGTATCGAGTCTTTTACTTTATGTTTCTCTCGTGTCAATTATTTACTGATTTTTATTCCTTACATACTCGGTTATTTGTGCTGATGTCCCTTTTTCCTGGGGACGCTGCGTTTCATGCTCGCAGGTCCCAATAGACAGGTTATGAGCCCTCCAAGTAAGCTATCAGCTCAACGGAAGGTGTTGGTGCGCTCCATTTGCTCCGGAGTTGCCTATTTGGTCAGTATGATTAGTACATGTATTGATTGGTATGGCGGGACCCTGTCCCGACCTTTATGATAGTATGTATTCCTAGAGGCTTGTAGACAGATGTCATGTATATAGATACTTGTATGGCCTTGTCGGCCTATGTTTTGAGTATATAAAAGATCATGCCAGCCTTATAGAACCGTTACAAGCCTTTATCCATGTTGTAATGACCCTCTCTTGGCACCCGATCTTTCCTTAGCATTCTTGAGAAATAATTGGCTAAAAGATAAGTTTGGGAGAGACACAAGGAGTTTGAAAGTGATATAAGGTTACAAAGGAGAAACAAATGAAGAAAAGGAAGGCAAAGGAAAGAAAGAAAGAACAAAAAAAATTGCCAAAAAGAAAGTGAATAAAGTAAAGAGTTGTAGGGATTCAAAGAAAAAGAAAACAAAGTTAAAAGGCATGGAGTAAACGAAGAAGGAGAAAATGAGTATCATGACCAACAAAGGGTGACTCTAAGTCTCTCTAGTTCCCCCGAGGAAAAAGAAAATGACTCAAAGAGTCGACAAAGTATGAGCCAAAAAGAGAAAATGGAGTGCTTAAGGAAGGATTCTATTCACCTTCGTCCGAAAGCCTTCATTACATCACGAAAAAGCCCTACATGATTTCAAGTTGAGAGAGATGAGCGAACTTTCACAATCCTTGAATGAGTGTTATATTCTAAAGTGAGATATGCTAATGCAGAGTAGAGGAGGAGGAGTTTGGGATCCACAATGAATTACATGAAAGAATGAGCTTCCTTGATGAATAAAGTCAAATCTTGATGCTCTAGTGTCACTTTAGAACTATTGTGCTCAAAAAGTCAAATCATTGCATTGTTGATAATTCATATGTGTTGTGGGTAATCGTTGGTCCCAATTGATGTGTGATTGATTCACCTTACGCCAGCTAAAATAGTTCTTGTCTTGTGGAGGTGGAAATTACCTTGTTTGCTTGAGGACAAGCAAAAGCTTAAGTTTGGGGGAGTTAATAAGTAGGAATTTTGACTACTTATTTGCACTCTTCTACTTTTGTTTTAGCTCAAAATTGCTTAAAGGTATTCCCGAAAACTAATAAAATGTGATTTTTGCGGGAATGTTAGAATATAAGCTAAAGAGATGAAAATCAACTCAAAGAGGAGTAAATTTGGACAAGGACCAAAACAAGGCTTAAAGGGCAAAATGCGGACTGCACAATATTGAGTGCGGCCACAGAACATGAGGCAACCTCTATCAATTTTCCTTTGCAAAGTGCGGACCACACAATTCTAGTGCGGGCGCAGAAGATGGAGTTCAGAAAGATGGATTTTTTGTCCATGGAGATGTGCGGACCGCACCATAATTGTGAGGCTGCAGAATAAAGAGCGCGACCGCACTCAGAATTGTGCGGTCCGCAAAAGTCCCCTTTGGCAGAGCCCAAGATCAAGAAATGTGCTCCACGCCATTATTGTGAGCCGCAGAATCAAGAGTGCGGCCGCACTCAGAAATGTGCGATACGTAAAAGTTGAAAACTGCGGCGTAACCCAGAATTGTGCGGCGCAGAAGCCAACCTGTCAGGCCAAGTTTCAAAGTGCGGACCGCACAACCTCGCAGGGCAATTTTGCCGACATTTT
>NW_017678599.1:0-3643 GCF_001879085.1 Nicotiana attenuata
GTTTGACGCCACGTAGGGGCTAAAAATATAGTGATTCGTTTTAAGTGACTGGTTTACCGTAAAAACGCAAGTTTATCTTCACACTTTTTCTAGTCCAGAATCTTTATTTCAGGTCAAAATGTCTAACTCAGTGAATGCACATGAAAACAACGGTTTTGAGGACCATGGAGAGAATGGTGTAGCTGTTCCAGGCATCGGTGTACCACTGCGAAACCCTGAGGACGCACCAGAACCAATCCCCGTGGATGTGGGCTCACACAACGCCCAACACGTCGATATAAGCTCCCACACTACCGGGAGTATACGCCAAGAAAACCAACAAGAAGCTCAGAGAACCCCATCTCGGGAGGAACGAGAGGTTAGCCTTCACGTCATTTTTGAGATGTTGCAGGCACAACAGCTGGCGATTGCTCAAATACAAAGCCACCAAAAAACTCCAAGCACAGCAGCACCGGAAACGGCTCCTCGAGCCGAACAGGTACCGGAAAGATCGAGCAACAACGGGTCAGCAGCCGACCCCGCTATTTTGAGGATGCTCGAGGGCCTCACAAAGAGGATTGAATCGGGCGAAAAGAAGATAAAAGCTAATGACAAAAAGGTGGAGACCTACAATTCAAGGGTCGATCAGATCCCGGGCGCACCCCCGATTCTAAAGGGTGTAGATTCAAAGAAATTTGTACAAAAGCCATTCCCATCAAGTGCTGCTCCAAAGCCCATCCCGAAGAAATTCAGAATACCCGATCTCCCGAAGTACAACGGAACCTCGGACCCCAACGAGCACATCACTGCTTACACTTGTGACGTAAAGGGAAATGACCTGAAGGACGACGAGATTGAATCCGTCCTGTTGAAGAAATTCGGAGAAACACTTTCAAAAGGGGCCATGTTGTGGTATCACAACCTATCCCCGAATTCGATAGACTCATTTGCCATGCTGACAGATTCTTTTATAAAGGCACATGACGGTGTCGTCAAGGTTGCTACAAGGAAATCCAACGTCTTCAAATCAAACAGAGAGAAAACGAGATGCTACGGGAGTTTGTATCGCGCTTTCAAATAGAGCGAATGGAATTACCACCACTCTCCGATGACTGGGTAGTACAGGCCTTCACCCAAGGTTTGAACGAACGAAGCTCGATAGCTTCGAAACAGCTAAAGTAGAACTTGGTTGAATATCCCGCAGTGGCTTGGGCGGATGTCCACAACCAGTATCAATCAAAGATTAGGGACGAGGACGACCAACTAGGAGCCCCCTCGGGCTCAGTATATCCTAGCAGGCTCCTGGCAAAGGAACCAAGGCCAAACAAGGAAAGGTACCAACCGTACACTGAAGATCGAAGAAACGCCCCAAGGCGCAACATACCCTGAAACGAATGAAGGGCAGATCGAGGTTAGAATCCTCGGGGACACGTGAGTAGAGCCGGATTCGACAGACACGCAGGACCGACGGAGGCCCCCCGATTATCTGAGTACAACTTCAACATTGATGTTTCAGACATTGTATCAGCCATACGTAAAATCAAAGACACCAGGTGGCCAAAACCCATACTATCAGATCCATTGCAAAGGAACCCTAACCTGGTGTGCGAATTTCACGGCACACACGGTCATAGGATCGAAGATTGCAGACAGCTCCGAGAAGAAGTAGCTCGACTAATCAACAAAGGGCACCTCCGGGAGTTCCTTAGCGACCGAGCCAAAAATTAATTTCGGGAAAGAGAGGCGAAAAGGAAAAATGAAACAGAAGAACCACAACATGTCATCCACATGATCGTTGGAGGAATCGACATCCCACAGGAAGCCATTGTCAAACGAACTAAAATATCCATCACCAGGGAAAAGCGAACTCGAGGTTACATACCCGAGGACGCTCTCACATTCAGCGAAGAGGACATCAAGATCCTGTCTCAGCCTCATAACGACGCATTGGTAATTTCTTTCCTTGTGAATACATTTCAAATTAAACGTGTGCTTGTGGATCCAGGTAGCTCAGCCAACATTATCAGGTCGAGGGTGGTGGAGCAGCTCGGATTGCTCGACCAGATCGTGCCCGCCTCTCGTGTCCTTAACGGATTCAACATGGCGAGCGAGACAACGAAAGGGGAGATCACCCTCCCGATCAACGTGGCCGGCACAACCCAAAATTTCATGTTTCATGTCATCGAAGGAGACATGAGGTACAATGCCTTGCTAGGAAGGCCATGGATACACTGCATGAGAGCAGTACCATCAACCCTTCATCAAATGATGAAGTTTCCAACCAAGGACGGAATAAAAACTGTATACGGGGAGTAGCATGCAGCAAGAGAGATGTTCGCGATACACGATGTGGCACCAGCATCGACACCTTCAACATCGAAGGAGCCAAAGGATAAGCAAACGGCGAAGTAGCAATCACAAGCTACATTCTCGGCTGCACCCGAGTGAATGAGCAAAGGACCGTAACGCGCCCCCGGAGCGAGCAGTTGAAGCATATCGAAGCTCGAAAGCGCCATCACTACAAAGGTATAATCGTCTCCCTTTTTATTTACGTCTTACACTAACCTGTGTGCAGGTGTCCGATTAGAAAAATCGAAGCACCTTCCAGCTTGAAGACCTTAGGTTTTAAAGCATGCGTTGCACTCTTTTCCTTCGATTGGATTTTATCCCAAGAAGGGTTTTACCGGCAAGGTTTTTAACGAGGCAACATCTATATGCTACCTAAGGAGAACTTAACAAGTATTCAGGGCTTCTCTTCAATCAACCTCGAATACTAGGAGGCATCCCCCCCGGGAGATCACCTCCCCGGAGAAATCAAGGTGGGCCAAAGAGGGTCTCGATAGGAAAATGATGTATCGGGCCAAACGGTCAAATGAACTGTGTCCGCATAGAATAATCGAACCCTCGACGATGAAAACACGTATACTTGTACCAAGTAATCAAAGGAGTATCTTTTATCATCAAAACGCTTCGCGTTATGTATACTTGTACCAAGTAATCAAAGGAGTATCTTTTACCATTAAAACGCCTTGCGCTTCAAAGAAGTTTTCTATTTTTACAAGAAATGGCCTTGATCGCTGCCGACTCAACACTACACTAAAGTAGGAAGAGCGGGTTGCAACAGCTTTTACCCGATAGTGGATCGGGATCGATTTTCCACGGGGAGCTAGAGAGGGAGTTGTATTATCTGCTTAGTTTAGATTTGTAGTTGTGCTTCCAATATCACTTCTAACATTTTCGGTTTTGGTTTTTATATCTTCTACTTTGAGACTAATATTTGAAGCTAAATTATGCTATGGAGATATTGCTAAGTTGTAATTAATATAAAGAAAGGCACTAGGGTCGTGACATTACCTAGGTGGCTAACTAACGGGTAGATGCTACTAAGGGTAAATTGACTTATTTGGGGCTTATGCTATAACCGTTGCTCAATTGTACCCATTCTCACACCTCTCGGTAGAGAGAGTGATTTTGCCCAATTTACTCTCTCGAGACCAATTGGGTAGGCCAATTTGACCAAGCAACTAGGGTTCAAGTGGGGTAATTACTCTCTCGAGATTTAACCCGTTAATTGGGACTACCATTTCTCATGGGTCCATCCCAATTTCTTGTTGGGTCAATTTTGGGGCCATAGACTTTCTTTCTCAAGAAGAGTCAAACCCAC
>NW_017678599.1:7081-20900 GCF_001879085.1 Nicotiana attenuata
CATCACATTCCCCACATTAATAGGGAAACCCGCCATGATAGAGGCAATCAGCACAGCACGAGGAAGAGGGATAGTCTGGTCATGGGAAGTGGGGTCAAGCCTGTTGCACACAAATGTAAGCCACCCTCTAGCTTCGAAATTCAAATTCTTCCTCAAGATTTTCACCCCTGCCTGTATCCAATCCGGAATAGTACCCGGATGAGCCAAATGCTCAGCCAACCATGGGCGAACCTCCTCCTTCATTGCTAATTTCTCATTGTATTGAGTTTCGTCTTCATCATCAAAACCCAAATATTCATTGAAAGCTCTCCCAGAAAATACTATGTTTTTGTCTCACACTTTGGTCGCAATTGAGCCTTTTTGGTGTGGGCTACATTGCAGTAAAACTCCTTTACCATGTGCTCGTTGGCATCTATCAAGTCATCACAAAAATGCTCCCATCCTACTCTGGTATGAAACTGCCTGTGAACATTGGGGAGAAAAGGCAATAGATCTCGGGTGATTATACTTCTTTCTGTGATCAGCTTCCGTTTAGGCCACAGTTCCCTGAATTTGTGGAAAGCCACCTGGCTAACAAACCGGTCTTGCCAAACCTCCGCTTTTCTTGTTCGTTCGATTCCACCAACCTGAGGCACCCTACTATCCGAAACCTCCTCATCACTATGAGCCCCCCCTGCTGCACTCTTCCCAGATATTGAAGCTGTGGGGGAGGTGGAGTATTCGCCGCTACCCGCTGCTGAGCCATCAGATGACTCAAACTGAATACTTTGTGGAGCTTGGGCTGTAGGTGGGGCTGGTACTGAGGGGGCTTCCCCCGAGTCAGCTGAGAGCTCCTGAGAAGGAAGATACTCACTCCCCGACTGGTCGTCATCACTCACTACCACTTGTTTTCTTGTTTTCAGTTTTGGTCGGGGAGTGAGTTTTTTTTGTTTCCCTTTTCCTCCCCGGGAGGGTTCACCTCGTCCGGGTTGTTTTCCACCTCGACCTCTTAGTTTAACCATTTCCTGCAAACAAACATGTCTAACTTTGTTAGTTGAAGCACTGGCAGTGTATAAGTTGATGAAAATAATTGCACAATATCAGGTTGAAAAGATGCAGAACACAGTGCAGAACAGGGCAGTGCGGACCGCACAATTTTGCGTGCGGCCGCGTAGGAGGCACCCGGGCCGCGTGGAAACGACCGCGGGCCGCACTGAACTACCCTCAGAATGGACACCTCTCTGAATCTCCCCAATGCGGCCCGCGTAAAATGGTGGCGCGGCCGCGTTGGGCCAGCACGGACCGCACAATTAAGAATGCGGCCGCGCTGGAGAGAGCTACACAAGTACTGGGCAAACGCGGACCGCGACAAAACGACCGCGGCCCGCGCTGAGGCAAAGTCAGGCACTGAGTTAGGGTTTTACAAATTAGTCCATTTTCGTTCAAGTTTTGTGAATCCTAGTTGTACCTACTCAATTACCCAACATGGAATTCATACCCAGCATCCAAAAACAACATTTAAACTAACCAAATAATTGAGTTCAAGAAAAAATGAAAGAACAAGAAGTTACACTATTGGGAAATAGTAAAAAAATTGAAAAATAAATACTAATTAAGGATAATTGCAAGAAATGCTACCGGGAATAAGAAGAATCAAAGCACTTGATGCAACACACAAGAAAATCTCAGATGAACAGTGCAAAATTAGGGTTCAGGAGCTCAGAGTGTAAAAAGTGTAAAATGAGGCCTAAGGTTCCTATTTATAGAGAACTGTGGGGCCCCCCATACTCACCCACCAGCGCGGCCGCGTAAAAATGACCGCGGACCGCGCTGGGTTTAATTTTGAAACCCTTGCAGGAAATAGCCCACGCGGACCGCACAACTTGGGACGCGGCCGCGCAAGTCCAACGCGGGCCGCAGAAATATGACCGCGGCCGCTTTGAGCAAACTTCAGAGAACCTGCATTTTCAGCTTATGCCAGTGCATGTTTTTATACTTTTTTTTGCACTGCATCAATACAATCCCTGCAACATCTCACAAACAATTAGCTCAAAAATCCTAATCTACAAAGAAAATCAAAGAGAAAGAAAAAGACATGGGTTGCCTCCCAAGAAGCGCCTGATTTAACGTCGCGGCACGACGTATGTTACCATCATATCACTTCAAATGAATAAGTGCCACCACGTGGCTATCATCAATATTTCCCAAATAGTGCTTGACACAACATCCATTGACCCGGAATATTTCACCATTCTTGTTCTTGAGATCAAGAGCACCAAAAGGAGTCACACATACCACTTCAAAATGGCCACTCCACTTAGACTTGAGCTTCCCGGGAAATAACCTCAACCGGGAGTTGAAAAGAAGAACCATATCACCAACCTTGAATTCCTTTCCCCGGGCATATTTGTCGTGAAGGTACTTCATCTTGTCCTTATACAAGGACAAGCTGGAGTAGGCATGAAATCTAAACTCATCAAGCTCATTTAATTGCTCAACCCGGAGATTTGCGGCAACATCCTATTCCAAGTTCAACTTTCTCAAAGCCCACATAGCATAGTGTTCCAATTCCACCGGAAGATGATAAGCTTTACCAAACACCAACCGATACGGAGACATACCAATTGGGGTCTTGTAAGCCGTCCGATAAGCCCAAAGAGCATCATCCAATTTCTTCGACCAATCGTCCTATTAGCATTTACCGTCTTGGACAAGATACTCTTTATTTCTCGGTTGGATACTTCCACTTGACCATTGGCTTGAGGATGATAGAGAGTGGTCACTTTGTGAGTTACACCATACTTAGCAAGCAATAAATCAAAAGTCTTGTTGCAAAAGTGAGACCCCCCATCACTAATGATAGCACGAGGGGTACCAAACCTTGTGAAGATACACTTTTTCAAGAATGCTACTACACTTCGGGCTTCATTGTTGGGTAAAGCCACGGCTTCCACCCACTTTGAGACATAATCCACCGCCACGAGAATATAAGTGTTACCACAAGAGCTCACAAACGAACCCATGAAATCGATGCCCCAAACATCAAAAATATCCACCTCGAGAATCGTGTTGAGAGGCATCTCATCCCTTTTTGAAATCCCGCCGGCCCTTTGGCATGCATCACATCTCTTCACCAAATCACTAGCATCTTTAAACAACGTTGGCCAATAGAAATCGCAACTCAAAACCTTTGAAGCTGTCCTCACTCCTCAGTGATGGCCACCATAGGGAGAGGAGTGACAAGCCTCTAATATGCTCAACTGTTCACCTTCCGGGACACATCTTCTTATTACTCCATCTGTGCAAATTTTGAACAAGTACGGATCATCCCAATAAAAATCCAAACTATCCCGTTTGAGTTTCTTTTTTTGGTTGGAAGAGAGCTCAGACGGGGCAGTTCCAGTCACAATGAAGTTGGCGATGTCCGCAAACCATGGCATGTCACTCATTGACACCGAGAGAAGTTGCTCGTCGGGGAATGCATCATTTATCACGAGACCGTCACATGGCCTCCCTTCTTCCTCTAGCCGGGACAAATGGTCCGCAACTTGGTTCTCACTTCCCTTCCGATCCACTATCTCTAAGTCAAATTCTTGGAGTAGCAACACCCATCTCATCAATCTTGCTTTGGAATCCTTTTTGGTCATTAGATATCGAAGGGCTGCATGGTCCGTGTGCACAATTACCTTGGCCCCCATAAGATAGGGCCGAAATTTCTCCATGGCAAATACAATGGCCAATAGCTCCTTCTCCATCACCGTGTAGTTCCGTTGAGCCTCATTCATAGTCTTACTTGCATAATACACGGGATGGAACATTTTGTTAACCCGTTGACCCAACACCGCCCCCAATGCAACATCACTAGCATCACACATCAATTCAAAGGGCAAACTCCAATTAGGCGCGGTTATGATAGGGGTAGTGGTCAACTTGTGTTTTAAGAGCTCAAAAGCCTCCATGCATTTTTCATCAAAAACGAACTTGGCATCTTTCTCTAGTAGCTTGCACAATGGATTCACAACCCTCGAGAAGTCTTTGATAAATCGCAGGTAGAAGCCGACGCAACCAAGAAAACTCCTCACCCCTTTGACAGAAGTAGGGGGAGGGAGTCTAGAAATCACCTGGATTTTTGCCTTATCAACCTCAATCCCATTTTTTGAAATCTTGTGGCCCAGCACTACACCTTCTTCCACCATAAAATGGCATTTCTCCCAATTGAGAACTAGGTTAGTTTCTTCACAGCGAGCCAAAACTCTATCCAAATTCACCAAACATGCATCAAAAGAGTCACCAACCACACTAAAGTCGTCCATAAAGATCTCCAATATGTCTTCCACCATATCGGTGAAAATAGCCATCATGCATCGTTGGAAGGTCGCCGGAGCATTGCACAAGCCGAACGGCATCTGGGAGAAAGCAAATGTTCCATAGGGGCATGTAAAAGTAGTCTTCTCTTGGTCCTCCGGGGCTATTAAAATTTGATTTTAGCCCGAGTACCCATCCAAGAAACAATAGAATGCTCTCCCCGCGAGACGATCAAGCATTTGGTCGAGGAATGGCAAGGGGAAGTGATCCTTGCGGGTCACCTTGTTGAGCTTCCGGTAGTCCATACAAACTCGCCACCCGGTAATGGTTCGAGTGGGAATAAGCTCATTGTTGTCATTGGGCACCACCGTCATCCCTCCTTTCTTTGGCACACATTGGACTGGAGAAGTCCACGAACTGTCAGTGATTGGATAAACCACACCGGTGTAAAGCCACTTGATAACCTCTTTATTTACAACTTNAATATTTTTTGAATTTTGCTTGATTTTTTTCTAGAGCTTCCTTATATTTTTCTTTCTTCTTAAATTCAGAAAGTAGAAAAGAAATTTCAGCTATATGTACTAAAGCCATAGTAACAGTAGGGTAATATGCTCCATAAAACTCAACAGTAGCTGTATAAAATATATGTATAAATTTAACAACATCATTAATCGACTCTCAAATAGTAGTTGTTAACATACGGTTTGAATCAGTACAATGCGCATTAGCAACTTCAGTTATCGACAATCTATATTTGTAGCAACATTTTAAAAATAAGTACGTATAATTCCATCTAGTAACAATTTCCTCTGGCATGAACCTGGGTTAAGGTTATGCTTCGTACACTTACTCTTAAATTCCCTAATTCTAGATTGTCTATTATTTCCTTAAATAACACATCATCGATTATACCTAAAGGCCTCTTCATCGACCTATCCGCCATTTGAAGTCTCATTGAGGTTGGCCTAGGTTGCCCAATTCCCAAAGTCTTGAAGACTGAGTACGACATCAAATTAATGCTAGCCCCCAAGTCACATAGGGCCTTAGCAAAGTCCGCACTTCTGATAGTGCAAGGAATAGTGAAAGCTCCAGGGTCCTCAAGTTTCGGGGCCATAGAATGCACAATCGCGCTAACTTGGTGCGTCATCTTTATTGTTTCACACTCCATAGAACGCTTCTTGGTGACTAAGTCCTTCATAAATTTTGCGTACCCAGGCATTTGTTCAAGTGCCTCCACTAAAGGAACATTGATTGTGAGGCTCTTCATCATGTCTATGAATTTCTTGAACTGATTGTCATTCTTTTGCTTTGCTAACCGCTGAGGATATGGTGGGGGTGGTCTAGGCAAGGGTGCCTTTGCCTTGGGCACCGCCGGCTCGGGTATATCAATAATGTGTTCCCTAGACGGGTTCACGGTATCTTGAGTCTCTACCCCGGCCTCATCATCAATATCAATCCGCATATCATTTGTCACTATTGGTTCAACCACATTGTCAACATTCAAAGGTGCATCATCATCATGCAACTCAATTTCATCATTCACAACTTGATTCTCAACCGAGGCATGCACATCACCGCCTCTTCCACTCCTAGTTGTAACCGCGATCACATGATTGTTACCCCCCTTCGGGTTCACTACTGTATCACTTGGTAGCGCACCTTTTGGGCGGGTATTTAAAGCTTGAGAGATTTGTCCTATTTGTACCTCTTAGGTTCCGGATAGATGTGTTATGCGAAGCCAATTATGCGTCAGAATCTTGGTTCTTTTTCATGATCTGCTCGAACATCATTTCTATCCGTCCCATATCACTTCCAGAAGAACTAGGCCCTTGTGACTGAAAGGGAGGTGGATTGTTTGGTTGTTGGAACATGGGGGGCCTTTGAAAGCCTTGCCCCCTACCACCATTGTTCCACCCTCCTTGATTGCTATTGTTGTTGTTCCAATTATTGTTGTTCCCATTCCAATTGCCTTGGTTATTACCTTGATTACCCCAATTGTTGTTTTCATTTTTATTGTTCCAATTATTGCCACCCTGTTGTTGATTATTGTTATTCCAATTGCCGCCTCCTTGTTGATTTCCCCAATTGCCTTGGGGGCGCCATTGTTGATTCTCTTGATTTCCTCTATTTCCTTGGTAGTTATTGACATATTGGCATTCCTCACTTTGATCATCATAACACTCGTTCGAATAACCACCACCATCATTGTTGTTGTCAAATTGATCACCATTACCCTGAGGTTGTTGTTGCCCTCTTTGCCTCCTTTTTAGCATAGGAACATTTTCCATTGTATTGACTTGGCGCGGATTTTGTACTTGTTGCAATTGCGCCTTCGCCAACTGATTCATTGTTGTTGTAAGTTCGGAAATAGCTTGGCCATGGTCATTCAACTTCTTGTGCAAATGGATGACCGTGGGGTCACCTTGGGGCACATTTGCTCGGATTTGCCATACCGAAGAAGTGTTAGCCATTTCATCAAGTACATCACAAGCTTCTTGGTAAGAAAGTTTCATAAAGTTCCCACCGGCCAATTGGTTCACAATGCACTGATTCGTGGTGTTGATGCCCCTATAAAAAGTCTGTTGGATCATCGCCGCGCCCGTAAAATACCCTCTTTGCTCGAGCAAGGTCAACATAACATTTGTGATTTGAAAGTTCCCCGCCCGGATTTGGGGATGAACAATGGCACTTGCGTAGCCTTGATTTGGAAGAACTCTTGGGACTGCTCTTGGCGGTGGCGGAGGAGAGTCTGGAATAGGATTGTTGTCATTTGCGTTGGCCGGACGGCCTCTACGTGGAACTTGAGGTGGTTGAACCTCTTCGGGCTCAAGATCATCTACCTCCTCCCCCGCATTCACGTTGCCAAGAGGGTCGTTCGCATTGAGAGCCATAGTACCTGAATGATCGACACAAACAAAATTAGCAAATAAGAAGGAAAGAGAAGCAAAACACAAAACTAACCAAACCGATAGTCAACACCGTAAGCTCCCCGACAACGGCGCCAAAAAGTTGATCGCTGCCGACTCAACTCTACACTAAAGTACAAAGAGCGGGTTGCAACAGCTTTTACCCGATAGCGGATCGGGATCGATTTTCCACAGGGAGCTAGAGAGGGAGTTGTATTATCTGCTTAGTTTAGATTTGTAGTTGTGCTTCTAATATCACTTCTAACATTTTCGGTTTTGGTTTTTATATCTTCTACTTTGAGACTAATATTTGAAGCTAAATTATGCTATGGAGATATTGCTAAGTTGTAATTAATATAGAGAAAGGCACTAGGGTCGTGACATTACCTAGGTGGCTAACTAACGGGTAGATGCTACTAAGGGTAAATTGACTTATTTGGGGCTTATGCTATAACCGTTGCTCAATTGTACCCACTCTCACACCTCTCGGTAGAGAGAGTGATTTTGCCCAATTGACTCTCTCGAGACCAATTGGGTAGGCCAATTTGACCAAGCAACTAGGGTTCAAGTGGGGTAATTACTCTCTCGAGATTTAACCTGTTAATTGGGACTACCATTTCTCATGGGTCCATCCCAATTTCTTGTTGGGTCAATTTTGGGGTCATAGACTTTCTTTCTCAAGAAGAGTCAAACCCACTAAGCTAGAATCAGTGTTTGCAACCACCAATCCTTAATGAAAACCTAAAATTAACCCAAATAGCAAACACCCAATATCAATCTAGCCTTAGATTGCAACACCCTTAATTACCCACACTAGGGTTGAGCCACAACCCTAGCTAGTGAGTTTAGCTACTCATGCTAGATGCAAAAATTAAAGAAATAGATGAAGAAGCAAACATAATAATTGATTACTAAGGAAGAAATACAAAATTAGAGGTTAAAAACGCCAAAAATGGCTAAACCCAATGTTCTCACGAGCTCAACAGCCTTTGGTATCTAAAAGCTTAACCTAAAAATGGAAAAAGGATCTATTTATAGTGGCTGAAAAACTTGGACAAAAATACCCTGCGCGGGCCGCGCAAAAGTGCAGCGCGGCCGCGTGGGCTCTTGAAATCTTGAAGATTGGCTCTCTGAAGTTGAGGATAGTGGGCCGCGCAAAAGTGTAGCGCGGCCGCATGAAATCTGGCGCGGACCGCGTGAAAATGACCGCGGCCGCGTTGCTTGCTTTGGTCCCCAAACTTCATCTCTCTGAATCTCTTCACGCGGACCGCATGAATATGTGGCGCGGCCGCGTGATCTGAGCGCGGGCCGCATAAATCCAACCGCGGCCGCGTTGTGAGAATCCTGAATTAGCACTTCTCTGATTCTCCTAATGCGGCCGTGCACTTTTGTGCGGTCCGCACTAGGATCTTTTTCCTTCACTTTTCTTGGCCTTTGACGCTTGAGCAGGTTTCACTCCGTTTTGAGCCGATCTTTGACAGTTCAGTAACTTTGTCGCTCAAACCTGCAATCAAGCACAACCTGTGAGCATTTTGGGATTATTTTGTATCAAATTATACTCAAAGCATAGGCAAGTAGGGGCATAAAACACGTTAAAATCCTACTTATCAGGCCCAGGGCCAGAAATTTCCCGAACACTCGGGAACGGACATCAAAAACTCGAAGCCGTACGACCTCCGGGCCGGAAACTTCAAGCTCATAAGCCCTCAATGAGGCAACATCAAGTTTACAAAGAACGGCTCCAGAGGCAAAAACTTTCGATGTCTCGGGGACTATCGCCGACTGTCACCCCATCGAGCTATCAAAAACTCGAGGCCATAAGACCCCAAGCGGGCAACCTCAAGCCCGAAAGCCCTCCATGTGGCAATGCTAGAAAATGTAAGACCTCCATGAAGCAACCTCGAACTCATAAGACCTCCATAAGGCAATACCAAATCTGTAAGACCTCAAGCAAGGCATGAATTATACTTGTGCCAAGTAACCAAAGAATCTGTAAGACCTTAAGTAAGGCATGTTCAAATTTGTAAGACCTTACAAAAGGCATAATCCCGATCTTAAAGTCAAGGTTGTATATTCGAACTTGTAAGACCCATAAAAAGGCATACCCTCGATATAAACGCCGAGGCTACCTCACTCGGGGACTAAAAAGCTATGGCCAAACACAATGACTATGGTCATAGGCTACGGCCAAACTAACGCGACTCGGGGATGCCCGACCGTCGCCATAAAATCACAGGCCTTCAATTACTTCGAAAAGAACCGGTTAATCAGGCTACCCTTAGTATAAGCAAAAGAGCTTCAATTATGTCAGCTCCAAACAATGAAAAGGCTTCGAAACAATTCAGCCATCGAGCGAAACCTCCTGAGGTGGTCATTTATCGTCGCATAACAGCTCACAAGCGAGATTCTTATCGAACCATCGAAGAGTCGGACGAACATAAAAAATTCAAAAAATCTTTGATGAGGGAAAAATAAAGCCTATATTAGAGGTCGTACTGACCCAACGCATAAGAGCCTAAGCGCCAGCCTAGATTAGAGGTCGTACCGACCCAACGCGTAAGAGCCTAAGAGCCACCTTAAATTCAAAAACTTAAGGGTCGATGAGCTCGAGTCAAAACCCGACTCGAAGACCGAGCTCGAAAGGGTTAACTAAAAAGCGCCTAAGGACAAATGCGTAAGAGCCTACGGGCCAGCTCAACAAGCCTCATGGCCGATTTGTAAACCTAAGGGTTTTACCTCAAAGTCCAATTCATCTAGCTAATCATGGAGAAGCGTCAAAATTCAAAACAAAAGAAAGGCATACACAAGCAAAGCGAAATTCATGAACGGGGAAAACGAAAGGCTTCTTTTTATATGTATATGTGAAATAATACAAGGCTTCATTTAATATTCTCTAAGAGCATTATACGCAGAATCAGAAAGGAAAAGCCTAGTCTACTTTCCCCTCGGGGACTGCGGCTCCATCGGCTCCATCGGCCTCTTCCTCATTATCTTCGGCATTGGATACGAGGAACTTGGCATCGTATTCATCCGCCTTGGCCTGCTCTATATCTTCCGAGAGATCGAAGCCCCTAGTGTGGATCTCCTCGAGGGTTTCCCTCCGGGATCTGCACCGGGCATATTTATTGCTTCTGCTCTCCCGATCGGAAGCCCCTCTCAACTCAGCTCGAGCGTCGGCAGCGTCTTTTAAATAGACAACCACTTTCTTATCAGCCTTAGCTCGAATCTCTTCAGCTTCAGCTCGGGCGTCCACGACCTCGGCCTTCATCTTCAAAAGGTCAGACTCGAGCATTACAATCCTACTCGTCTGGACTGAGCTATTTTCACCAGCATTCCGAAGTGCACCTCGAAAGAAGAGGCCTTGGCCAAAGCATTCTTCATGGCTGCAACTTGGGCATCTATCTGAGCCCTTAGCTCATTACACTCATACTTGGCCTGACCAACTTTGCCCCAAAGACGTTCCAGGTCCTCCTTCTTTCTCTGCAATTGAAGTATTAAAATATTAATCTCCGAGAATAGAAGAAGAAACACGCATCCCCTCGAAACAAAGGTTACCTGTCTCTCGAGGCGGCCTTCATAGTTCTGGCTTCGATTCATCTCGTAGCGAAGATGTATCAACTCCTTTGCCCTTTTATCACAAAGAAGCCTGAGGGATTTCTCCCCGTCCAAGGCTTTCCGCAACCTGACTTCACGGCGGAGCAGCTCAGACTTGAGTTTGTCAAAGGCTTATGAGAAAGAAGCTCAGTAAGAAATGAAAATGCAAAACTGAAAAACCAACAAAACCAAAACTCACCACAGAACAGAGCCGCTGAGCCTCCTCAAAGGTTGAGCGTACATCTACTGGCCTGGTCTCATCAGTCGCAGTTGAACCGCTCTCGGTGGGGATATGATCGCTCGAGACCCCGCTTGATATAGGCAGCCCCTGGCCTCGAACATCCCTCGAAGTACCTTCGACGGGAGAAGAAAACGACAACAGAAAATCTGTATCCCTCGAAGTACCTTCGACGGGAGAAGGAGATAGAGGCAAAAGATCCTTGTCCCTCGAAGTGACTTCAACCGGGGAAGAAGACGTGGAAAAAGAGGAGCCACTCCCCCAAGGCTAGAAACCTCGGGTATTGCAGGCTCAGCTGCCCTGAGAGATCTCTCAGCTCGAGCCATCAATGTGTGGCCGCTCCTTCTGTTGCACCAATGTTCGCACGACGGCCGATAGGTACATGATCTACCTCAACGGTTGCATCTCCTCTACGCCTTCGGGCAGACCCTGCCTCACTATAAATCTCCTCGCCCATTGAGGACTCCTTACGCTTGTTATCGCTCTTCGGCCCCAAAGCCGATGATCCTCCCTCCTCTCCGAGAGGGCAGGGTCTCATCTCAAAAAATTCTCCAACGCCTGCAGTAAAGAAGTTAGGAAATATAAAGGGAAATATTCCTTAAAGAAAACAATCATACGGTACTCACCGTGGTGTCTTGCCTCCCATCTACCTTTCGACAGGTCTCGCCACTTACGCTCATCGTATGTCGAGATCCCCGCATCGATCTAGCCTCGAGATGGTTCCCGATCTTGAGGGTCTCTATTATTACAAGTGTGGACTCTAAAAGAGCTATCAACCCGGCCTCAAGATGGTGCCCGATCTTGAGGATCTCGGTTACTCCAAGTATGGGCTCCAAAGAGCCGACATCGAAACTCAAAGATTAACTTTTCATAAGCACTAAAAAATAAAATTTGAAGACTTGAAGCAAAGGAATCTTTTTGCATTCCCAAAAATACATTTACAAAGGGTGTCTTTACAACTCCCTCCCCCCCCCCCCCCCAATCGAGGAATCCATATACAAAAAGAAAGAAAAGGAGAAGCAGAGATAACGACGTGAGTCTATTCTTCACCCTCACTACCGTCTGAATCAGTTCCAGAACCCTCATCCGATGTAGTTGAAGGTACTGATTCTTCCTCCAAGGCTCTGGCTTTCTCAATCTCAGTAGAGAGATCGACACCTTTGGCGCTTGCTTCCTCGAAGGCCTGCATCCTCGCTTGCAAACGAGCATGAGCAACAGCCCGAGCCAGCTCCCGCTCGGCCTTCTCGGATATCTCTCTGGCTCGTTCGTTTGCGGCAGCGGCATCTCTCTTGTATGAGGACGCATGTTCATTAGCCTCAGACTTGGCCACAGATAATGCAGTGGCCTCTTTCTGAGCACTTTGAAGAAGATCCTGGGTCAAGGCCAACTCTCCCCGCAAAAGGTCTTTCTTCGAGGTCACAGCCTGCCATTGCGTTTTGGCCAAATCACGCCAAACACGCTCGCTATATGGAAAAGCAGAGTCTAATAGTTTGATCCATCCCAGAAGGTTTTGAACCGCACCGGGGAACCAAACAGTGGCTACATAGTCAAAAGAAGATCATTTCAGAAGAAGAAGAAGGGGCAATAAAATATGCTCGATGTAGGGACACTAACGCTTCATGTTCCATTCCTCTGGGAATGGCATCCTATCATCGGGGATGATGTCCGAGGTTCTTACTCTGACAAATCGGCTCATCCATCCCCGACCTTTATCCTCATTGATGCTCGCAAAGAATGTCTTGGTAGATCAATGGTGAGGCTTGATTAAACCCCCTCGGAAGAGACGGGGGCTGTACAATCTGATCAAGTGGTCGAGGGTGAAGGTCATTCCCTCGATCCGGTTGGAGAAATATCTAAGCATGTAAACAATCCTCCAGAAAGAAGGATATATCTAACCGAGTGTCACTCGGTACTGGTGACAAAAGTCAAGAATCACCGGATCTATCAGTGGAGAAGAAGAATCTACAAGGCCTAGAGTGAAGGGGTATGTGTATACGCTGAGGAAGCCAGCTTTGTGTGCTACTATGCTTTCCTCAGCTTTGGGGATCTCTACTTGCACTGCCTCCCCCCATCGGCAGTCGTCTATCTTTACTCTCTTCGTGTCGATCACCACACTGATGTGCCGAGACATGGGCTCGCATCAGCCCGGTGTAGAAGGGGGGATTTTAATGGTAAAATTGGAGACCGTATCGAAGTGGCCAGAGATACATTGCTCAATACTTGGAGGTGTTTTTGGTTTGCCCTTGGATGGGCGTGATGAAGAAGTGGTGCCCTCATTCTGAGGTACCATTTTGGAGGTTTTAGCCATAACTATAACAAAGTTTCTAAGAAAGAAAATTAAGAGGCAAGCCCAGAGAGAAAATGAATGCAGAAGATGGTGAACTTAGCTCTGAAAACTTGAAGATATTGTAAAAGTATGAATGACAAACGGTTGAGGTATTTATAGAAGCCGTTTGGACAACGTTTGAGAAGCGGAAGAGTCAAACCAATAACGTTTCGTGGGCTTCTCGATAATCATGCTGACAGCAACCTTTGCGCAACCTTTGAGTTATGTCATTTAATGCTCTGACGGGCTGACGTCATGATGGAAGTATCAAAGAGGCAAGAATTCAAGACCGTTTCTTATCATTTTTACTCTAAGAAACGCGGGGACTATCTGTATACGGCTAAAATCGAAGAGTCCGATTTTATGATCATTATGACGCTCCATAGCTCGTCTCCAGAAGGCTCGAGGAACTGCTCGAGGTTCGACTCCGAGGGTCCCCTATGTTCGCCTCGGGGCAGTGCAAATCGGTGG
>NW_017678600.1:0-9724 GCF_001879085.1 Nicotiana attenuata
GAACCCAGTAAATGACCAAAACAAACTGATTGAACTCCAAAACTACTCGAAATCAAACCAGCAGACCCCTGGAACTACGGCAAACAGAAAGTGAACTAGGAAATGTAAATCACTAGCCCAAAAAGTTGAAATTCACCTAAGGTTTCAATGGAATAGTACTTCTTTTTTGGTTTTTCTAGAGGTTTTCTATTGTTTTTGGGTTTTTGAATGTTGAATTTCAAAATCAGATCTGAAACTTAGAGAGCACCTTTTTGGGGGGAATTTTTGGAGCTGAAACTTAGTGTGCAAGGCAATAAAGACTGCCTTTTATAGGCAAATACTAGGGCAACTTTCAAATTTTTCCTTTACACCTTAGTCCCTTATTAATTTTCAGATTTCAACTACTTAAACCCCTCATTTTAAGCCTTATTGGCCAAGTAACACTACTAACTTTCTGAATTTCAAATTAGGACCCCATCTAGAAGGTTCTAGTGGTTTCCAATTTCAATTACTGCACTATTCTCTATTTTGAAATACCTATACTAACCCTGCCCTTACCCCTGAATTACATAACCTAGTTATACTAACCTCCAGCCCAACCTACCTTGGTCAAAATTGACTATGGTTAATTAACACTTTCAGCAGTAATCAAACAATATTTCAGTTAATCAAAAACTTCAAAAATTAAACTAAACCTAATTTTAATCCTGAGTTAGTCCCTAAGTTCAAATTAACAAGCTATAGGCAAATATCAATTAAAGAGGAATCTATGGAGACAAACAGAATTAAACACATATTGAATCACTGAATCATGAATCGAAAAATCAACACTCAAAAATACGAATCAAACTGAATCAAAATTAATTCAAAGAAAACTAAAAATAAATAGAAAAATCAAAACTAAAAAGCAAATTCTAAGAACAAGAATCAACGAGCAAGCAGATACACTAATTGAGTTATCTAACTAAACTGATCAATAAGAAATGAAAATTAAAGACTTTAAAGCCTATATTAATAGAACCAAACACTGTATGATGAAAGAATTAACAAAAAGCAAAGTTTAAACTAGTTCTTAACAACAAGGAATTTCAAATAATGAAGGAAAAGAGGAAGACTCACCTACGCGTGGTTAAACAAGTCTGGACTCCGATTCGAGCCTCAGAATAATGTTAAACGTTTGTTCTTCACCAAGAACAAATGAAAACCACTATTTCGTGACTCGAATCCAACACTGGATCCAAGAAATTGGGAAGAATTCGAGCAATTTGAACTTCTAGGGTTCTGCCGCTTTTGATTTGAAATTCGAGAAGCTCCGGTGAGATTCGGAGGAAACCAATTAGTGGTTTAGGAAGAGGGGGGTGAGGAGAGTCTCGGGTGTGATTTTGGAGAGGTTTGGGAGGCGGCGGCGCCGTGTACGGTGGAGGCGGCGCTAGGGTTTGGATTATTCGAGGGATTTGGAGGGGGTTTGAGGAAAACTAAGCATGGATTTGTAATGAGGAGGATGAGAGGAAGCGATGGTGTATTTTTGGGAGTAATTGGTTAATCGCCGCTGGCGGAAGCGATTTCCGGCCGGCGGCAGACGGCGGAAGGCGGTGGAGGGTGGTAGTGTGTAACAGGGGTGTTCTGAGAGATGATTTTGGGGGGTGGGGGGGTTATTAGGACATTTATATATCAAACATCCTAGTTAGTTCCGGACCGTTGGATTGATGAGATCCAACGGTCATGGTTCAAAGGCCATTAAACGACGTCGTTTTAATATAACAAAGGCTGGACCGGGTATTGGGTTTGGACTGGATCGAGGCTGGGTTTGGGGGGGTTTGGCTTGGGCTCCGGTCTCAGGGTTTTGTGTTTGGGCTGGGTTGGGGGCAAATTTGGCCCAAAACTGGGTCTTTTAACAAGACCCCATTTTCCTTTAATTTTCTTTCCTTTGCTTTTATTATATTTTTTTTCTTGATTTTTGTTAAATACAAAATTAAAACTAATAGACTTGATTTAACTCCAAAACTAAAATAATTAATTTTCCTAAAACTAACTAAATCCTAATTTAAAAAGAAAACTAGACAAAACTGTAAAGGGACTATTTTTTGTTATTTCTCTTGTGTTTTTTTTGATAATATTAATTAACTGGTGAAACTAAAAATATAAAAATCGAATTCTAAATGCAAATGCACTATTTTATACTTTTTTATGAATTATGGCAACTAAAATGCACAAAAAAATGCAAACAAGGCACAAAATCATCCAATTAATTCCTAAAAATTCAAATAATAAAGAAAAATTCTAATTCTAAAGAATTTTATAGGAGTAATTTAAGCGTGGCAAAAATCACGTGCTCACACCGGCCATGCTACAATTGTGACTTTAGATGTAAATGTAAATAAACAAGTACAAGAAGCACAAAAGGTTAAAAGAAGTGCTGAATTGTAAAGGAGCAATTTTTGTAAAAAACGTGCAAGTAGAGGAAAAGGTCAAGTACTTAGTGCAAATAATCCGAAAGATCATGCGAGAAGCAGAAATTAAAAATGCAATAGCTTTAAAGATTCAGAAAATTTTGTTAAACTAATAAAGCAGGAGAAAGGGTTCCTAGGTTTATACATTACATGGATCATTCGCACAACACTGGTACTTAGTTGTACGCGGAGTGTTATCGTGTAATCATCATCTCCATGTCTACCCTTCCCACCCCGTTAAGGTATTAAAGCGCGGAACGGTATCGTTTACTTATCGCATGCTACTACCCGTCCCAATCCTATTAGTCCCGGGGTATTAGGACTTCTAATCCTAAAGGGGAAGAAAGGGATGGGGGCCTTTCTGGAGTTTAAAGGATAAAATTCTAGCTCGACATTCAAAACAAGTATAAGTAAAAGGGGAGGACAAGCAAGCATGCAAGGCTCAAATTAACCCCAGAAGTCAAACAATCATTTAGTTTAGCATGCCTTGACAAATACTGATTTGGTCTTAGATTAAATTAAGCAGCGAGCGGATTGGTTCAACACATGTATTTAAATAGAGAGTCTGCATTAGGCAACTCGGATACAGTTGTCAGGGACTGACCCAATTCATTAATTAGCCAACCTTTGTTTATGAGTTGAAATAAAAACCTAGGCGTAGGATCTATTAATTTCAGGAAAAAGATGCAAAGAGTTACCAGTAGTTTCAGAAAAGATGCAAGTTGATTTTAGAAAAAAAATTATCAGTTTAAACAAAGAGAAAAGATGCAAACCGATTTTAGAAAAGAGTTACCAGTAGTTTCAGAAAAGATGTAGACTGATTAAAAGGTTTACGAGTTTCGGGGGAGTGCAGATTGGTTATAGGAAAAAGGTTTACCAATTTTAGCGGGTTTCAGAAGTAGAAAATTACCAGTTTTAGTAGAGACACTAGTTCCAGCAATCGATACTGCTTAAGAACGAATGATGCTATTAAAGACGAGGTTTCCTATAGGCATGCTTTCTATACGTTTACCGATTTTAACACCCTTTCATGACATTAATAGGAGTCTTATACACATGATGTCTATATGCAACTTTGTTATTGAGCCTATAAACGGTTTGCCTAATGACATTTGTATATGCAGAAATGCAAGAGCCTATATACATGATCTCTATATGTGTCGTTACAGAACATGAATGTTAAATCCTATAGACATGCTTTCTAGGTGATTTTGCGAAAAGTTAAGCGTTAAATCCTATAGGCATGGTCTCTATGTGACTGAATCAATATTAAAGACCCTATAGGCAGGATTTCTAGTTTGAATAAAAATCCTAATTCATGATTTCTACCCCTTGGATGCAAGAAAAGTAAAGACCCCTCCCACACCCTTTTACTATACTCCCCGAGTTTCATACAAAATTATTACAACCCAATGAATCAAACTGGAAATTAAAAGATACATCAAAAGCTAACAGCTAGATCCGAGTAGCCTAATTCAACCTTAATGTCTAATAACATGCGACTGAGCCACTTCGGGNAGCCTTAGAACTCTAAACCACAAAAAAAAATTATTGCCTAAAATCTAGAGAAGCCTAACCGATCATTCAAACCTGAAATTTCAGGTTGATTAGACCTCTAATTGACCACTGCTAAAGTTGCCGTTATATATTAAATGTGTATCTCTCTTTAAATACACATCATTACCTCCTGCCATCCTCATAATCCCAAACCGTCAAAAATCCTTCTTCACTTTCACTTGCTTTCTTCTCCAACATTCTAACTCACCAATTCTCTCAAGAAACCATCGATCATGACAAACCCACAGGACAATCCTGGAACCCCTCCACCACCCACTCCCTCTAATTCATCTACCTCTCATCCACCTAGCACATCTCCCAAACTCAGGCTGAGAAGGGTAAAAATGCTTGCTCGGAAAATAGTAGTGTCTAGGGCTCTCTCAAAGAAATTAAATGAGAAATTAAAGGCAAGCTAGGTCCAAGACTCTGACTCCACCTCTGATTCTGACTCATACAAATCGGCTAGTGAGGGGGAAGGACCTGGGTCTTTTGACTCTAAGAAGACTCAAGAATCCCCTTCTAAGGTAAGTTCTTCTGTGACTGAAAATCTAGAAACTAGGTTTGTTTTGGTTGGGCCTATCAGAGATGTAGAACTACTTGAGTTTCGAAGGAGTGGAGGTAAAAAGAAATCTGAAAAAGAAAAAGAGAGAGATGGTGCATGTGGTGAAGAGAGGGGAAATGGGAATCTAGTGGTTGATCATTCACCCACTACTGGTTTGTCTATGCCTGCTATCTGTGGGGATGAACAAAAAATTGTAGAAGAGAGTGGCAAGAAGTCAGGGGGAAGTGGTTCTGGTGAAGCTGCTGAAGGGTTAGTTAATCTAAGTGCACAAGGAGATGAACCTGGTTCATCAACTGAAGAGACCCTAGCAGACTTGTTGAAAAAGGTTGGAGCAAGTTATGATCCAAAGAAAAGAATAACTCCCACACCAAAAGCCCCCAATGCTCCTAAACCCTCTATGAAAAGGAAGGTTTCTTCCCCAACAACTACTGAAACTTCCTTGCTTAAGGTAAGAGCCACAAGAAGCAGGGTGAAACAAAGTGAGGCTGATCTACAAAAGGCCTTAGCTGAAAGTAAGAAGAAAAGAATGGATAAAGGAAAAGGGAAGGTTGTAGAGTCCGTAGAGGCTATTGAAGTTGAGGAGATGGAACAGGTCCATCAAGAAAAGGTTACAACAGAGGAGGTTCCGACCCCCAAGCCCAAAAAGCCAAAGACTTCTTCCAAGAAGTCTTCTTCTGTGTCTGCAGCTGCTGAACCTTCATTAGCCAAGAGAACAAGGTCTGCAGTGAAAAGTAAACAAGTAAGGATTTCTGAAGATGAGGAATGGAGTGGAGAAGAAGAAGAAGATGAGTCTGATGGTGATCAAGACAAGCTTGCCATGTTTGGCAAAAGAAAAATTTTGAAAGGTAGATTGCTGAAAGACCTGGTGGAACCAGGAATGATAAGACTGGTAGATGCCTTGGTTGCTCAAGGATGGAAGGACATGGTCCTTCAGATGGATGGAAGACTAGCCAGGAATGAAATCATTAAGTTCATGGCAAATACAGAGGTTAAGGATGGCAAGGTTAGCAGCCTGGTGAAAGGAGTTTGAGTGACCTTTGATGCAGCAAAACTGGGAGAGATCCTTGGCATACCCTCTGAAGGGTTTGATGACTATACAAGGCAAAGGTGGCCTTATCTGGACTCCCTTCCTACTACCCTTGAAATAACCAGGAGGTTCTGTCAAGCTGAAGATATAAATGAGGCCATGGCTGTTCAGAAGAGTGAAATGAAGCCACAGCACAAAGTCATCTTTGAGTTTGTCAACAAGTGCCTACTGCTCAGGCAGGAGAGAAGGCATACTACAAATTATATGGACTTAGTGCTGATGGAGTGCTTGGAAAGAGGAATGCAAATTAATTGGCCTGCACTCATCATCAAGCTGCTGGACAGGGTCATCAATGGCTCAAAGGCTCATGCTACCCCCTATGGCTTTATTCTGACTACGATTCTGGATAGGTGCAATGTGCCATTGAAGAAATGGGAAATAGCCTCAAGAAAGGATCACTTTGGCATTAACACTCTGATTGCTTGTGACTACCTAGTCAGTTCCATCCCAAATGAACCTGGTTCATCCAAGAAGACTCCTATCAACCGTAAAGTCAGGGCTCTTGTTCAGGAATGTGAAGCCAAGGATGCTGAGATAGCTAGGCTCAAGGCTCGTGTGGCAGAGGTAGAATTTGAGAGGGATGCTCTCAGAACTGAGCATACCAAGGAAAAGGAGAAGAATGATGGGATTCTTCATATATATGCTGAATCTTCTCCAAGCCCAAAACTAACCCTCTAGCTCCCCCAAGCCTTAGGAATTCTAGCTTTTGTCTCCTGAACCTGTTTAGTACCTTCAGTGACCCAGATTAGAGATTTTTCTATCTTTTTTGCTCATGTTTAAATGTTTTTTGATTTCTCGTTGTGGATTGTGGTAGCAACATATCTTCTATCAATGATATCTATTGTTTTTGCTCTTGTTCATTGTTAATCTTTCCTTGATAGTTTAAATATGTTTGCTTGATTACTGATGATTAATCCATGATTGCACTTGCAGTTGCCCTAGTGGCCATGAGTACTTATTAAAATCTGGGACTCACACTTTGTATGCAACTTTTCGATGATGCCAAAAGGGGGAAGAGATATTGTGCTTTACACATTCTGAATAAGTGATATTTATAACCTAGTTAACCTGGTCCTTGATGATAAGTGAATTTTCTAAACTTTGTATTGATGGTTAAGCTGAGTTCTTACAGGATCCAAGTAAGTAAAAAGCATAGAGTTTGTCATCATCAAAAAGGGGGAATTTGTTGGCCCAAGAACAGGTGAAGTTTTGAAGATTGACAAAAGAACTCAGACATGGACCAGGTCCATCTTGTGAAGCACAGTCATGATCAACCTATACATGTGCTATGCACGTGAAGGAGATAAATATAACTGATAAAGAAGCAATATCTCCTGATCTGATCGAAAAGGTTGCATATTGGATAAGGAGAGAAAGACTCCTTACATGAAGAGAACACAGTTTCGGAAGAAGATAGTGTTAGAGTTTGAGATCACTATGAACTCTTCTACGATAGAAGAGTTGTAATTGAATTCCAGTCAAACTCTGATTACTAACCCATTAAATATCAGTGTTGTTCTCTTTTACAGGTAACGCACATAAACAGAAGTTAAACGTGAATTGAGAGCAAAATAGCAAGGCAATTTTGCAAGCAATTTGTGTGTGATTCAAGCGTGTAAACCTGAAGCTACTTGAACCAAATAGAAGAACCAGTTCCAAGTGTCTATCTTTTATTCTAGTTCAATTGTAGTAGGTGATTTTACATTGTACCTTTCAGCTTTCAAAGAAGTAATTGTATTAGGTACTTAGAGTTTCAAGTTAGTGTTAACTTGAAGTTGTCGCAAAAGTTGAGGCTGTGTGCCACAACGGGATTAGAGTTGATCCTTAGGTTTACAAAAGAGTTTTTGTAAATGCAATTTTCGGCTCAGTGATTTTAGTGGAAGTTTGGGAAAATCCTACTGAGTAGAAGGTCGTGGTTTTTTCACCTTTTGAGCCAGGTGTTTTCCACGTAAAAATCTCTGTGTTCTTTATTTTCTGTACTCATCATTACGCAAACAGTAGTAGTTGGAACGCATAGAAGAATCAGGTTCTTCTATAGTTTAATTAAGCGAAAATTAGGTACCACACAAATCACCCCCCCCCCCTCCCCCCTCTTGTGTGGTATTGAAGTATAAAACATCAGCAACATTTGTAGCCGTCTGAAAGGAAATCTCACCCTCGTTCTCCTTGGCCATCTGTAGCGTGATAGTGTAAGTAAGTCCATCAATAAATCTCCTCACCCTCTCCCTCTCAGTAGGAAGCAAGATACGGGCATGATGAGCTAGATCTACATAACGGGTCTCGTATTGAGTAATAGTCGTACTACCCTGCTGGAGACGCCCAAACTGCCTACGGTAATCCTCTCTCAGTGTGACAAGGAGTAACTTCTCTAGAAATAGCTGAGAGAATTGATCTTAAGTAAGTGCAGGCGACCCAGCTGGTCTGATCAACATATAATCTCTCCACCACCTCTTGGCGGATCCCGTCATCCGAGACACAACAAAATCGACCCTGTTAGTCTCAACTATACCCATGTTCCGCAGCACCTCATGGTAGCGGTCAAGATAATCCTATGGGTCCTTAGAAGGTGCACCACTGAAGTGAACTGGAAAGAGCTTAGTAAACTTGTCCAAATTCAATAAAGCCTCAGAAGACATGGCGGGTCTATCACCGGCCTGTGTCGCAACAACCGGCTGAACTACCCCAACTGGCGGAGCTACTAGAGTCTGATACTACGGAGCCATCTGCACCGGAGTATGAGTAGCGGGAGTCTATGCTCCTCCCCCAGCCTGAGAGACGGCTGGTGCTACCGGAAATGTACCGGCCTGGGCCACACTTTCCATAAGGCTGACCATACAAAACTAGAGTGTCCTGAAGCAATGGAGTGGCGATGAACCCCTCGGGGACCTGATCTGGTCCAACAGGTACAGTCTAAGCTGGAACCTCCTCATCAAAATCTATCTGAGGCTCCACTGCTGGTGCTGCTGCTCGAGCTCTAGGCTGAGCTTTGCCTCTGGCTCGGCCTCTGGCGTGACCTCGACCTCGACCTCTACCCCTCGTAGCAGCTCCCACCGGGGGCTCCGGCTGCTGTCCAGCTGAAGATGCACTACGTGTTCTCGTCATCTGCGAGAGACCAAGAATAGAAGAGTTCAATCATCAATGATATAATAAAATCGCACGACGAAGATAAATACAAGTGAAATTATTCCTAAACTCCAAAGCCGCTGGAAGATAAGTACAAACGTCTCCGTACCGATTCTCCAGACTCTATTAAGCTTGCTCATGACTCGTGAGATATAAGTAACCTAGTGCTCTAATACCAACTTCTCATGATCTAAAATTCCCACCTTGGGGATCGTGATGGCGCCTAACATTTCACTCGCTAGGTAAGCCAACATTAGACTATTTGTCAATTTTTAACAGTTCAAATTAATTTATGATAAAGAAACCAAAATAGTTGAAATAAACTCTGAAGTAAAGAGCGGGAAATATAACAACTAAAATCTCTAATACGCCGAATCTGGTGTCACAAGTTCACGAACTACTAGAATAGAAAAAATAAAGGTCTGAATAAAACATAGAGCTGTCTGAGAGAAAGTACACAGCTAATAAAAAAGGGTACTTTAGGGGTTGCGGACACCGAGCAGCTGTACCTTAAGTCTCCACACTGATAGCCAACCCGAGCATGCTAATGACTGTCGCTGGTACCAACTTCAAAATCTACACAAGAAGTACTGAGTGTAGTATGAGTACAACTGACCATATGTACTCTAGAAGTGTCGAGCCTAACTTCGACGAGGTAGCGACGAGGCTAAGGCGGGTCATTTACACTATAACCTGTACGCAATATAAAATAAAGACAGAAAAGGAAAATACGGAACAAAATAAGGCAGTTAACTAAAGAAAGTAGCTCAATCCTCAAAGAAAATCAGTGAAGGTCAGAATTACCAATCCTTAGAGTCTCGTATGAAAATACCGAAAAAAACACAACACAATAAGGAAATAGAAACACATAGTCTGTTGTGACGCGCAACCCGATCTCACCGTACAACACAATCCTCCCTTATCCCACCATAATAAAATCAACAATAGTAAAAATATATATATATA
>NW_017678600.1:19858-20900 GCF_001879085.1 Nicotiana attenuata
TTCCTCATCTAATTTAGGATTTGAGGGTGTGGAAATGGGGGAAAAGTTCCCCAATTGAAAATCTGAGGTTTGAATGGGAATTAGACGTCGATTTGGATGATTTTGTACGAGTGAACTCGTGAGTGAATGGGTGTTCATAATTTGTGACTTTGACCCGATTCTGAGGCGTGGGCCCGAGGAGGATTTTTGGGCGTTTTTCCTATTTTCTTTCCTCAGCTTTAAATTCATTAGCTAAATTAGTTGCTTGTAGCTATATTTACGCTATATAACTGATTTGATTAGATTTGGGCCACTCGCAGTTAGATACTCGTGGCAAGAGCGTGATTTCGGATTGATTTGAGCTTGGTTTGAGGTATGTGGCTTGCCTAACCTTGTGTGGGGGAACTCCCCTTAGGATTTGGTACTGTTGTTATATGAATGCCGTGTACGTGAGGTGACGAGTGCGTACACGGGCTATTTGTGGAAAAACCCCATTTTCATTAAGTAAATATCTATGTTTTCCTTTAATTGAGCAATACTAGTACATATAGTTAAAACATGCTTACGTGCCTTAACTGTCTTAACTGCTTTAACTGCCCACCTGTACTTTGTGTGGCATGATTAGAGTAAGAATTACCTGTCTTCTTGATACAAACTTAATCAAAATTGTAGATTTCCTATTGAAACTATTGTTTATATTGAATGAGTTGTGTATTTACTTTGGGACTTACGGAACGGTATTCTGGGAGATCCCCTGCATGTTTATGTTTGGGACTACAGGACGGTATCCCGGGAGATCCCCCTGTACTGGATATTTACATTGGTACTATAGAATAATATTCCGTGAGACCCCCCCTGCACATTTACGATTTGGACTATGGGACGGTATCCCGGGAGATCCTCTGTACACTAACGTTTGGGACTACGGGACGGTATCCGGAGAGATCCCCTGTTGCTACCTCTGTGTACTGAATTGATATTTTTCTGCGATTTCATTTTTCATTGACTGTTAGCATTTATCTTTACTGCGATATTTCATACTGTTTTATCTTAATATATATAT
>NW_017678601.1:0-6738 GCF_001879085.1 Nicotiana attenuata
AGAACTCCCGAATCCGAGCTCAAATGACCTATCGAATCCCAATTTGGAATATCAAAACTCAAGCCCTTAGTTTACCCCTTTTAATGAATTTCAACCAATTTCCATGTTACATCTATCATAACCTCATGTATTTAAGTCAGGGGACTTACCTCCAATCGATTCCCAGTCAAAACTCCCTTAAATTCTCGCCAAAAGCTCCCAAGGTCGCCCAACAATGGTGGAAATTATCCCAAGCTCGCGGATGAAATATTAAATAAAAACCCTTCTGAGCAGTCCAGTTTTCGCTTCTGCGGTCCCGCTTTCGCTTATGCGGGACCGCTTCTGCGGCCAAATTTCCGCTTTTGCGGTCTTCATTAAACTTCCAAAAACCCGCTTCTGCGGTTCTACTTTCGCACCAGCGGTACCGCTTCTGCGGTCCGCTCTTTCGCTTATGCGGATCCTGCCTTCCATCTCCTCGCCGCTTCTGCGATCACAGCTCCGCTTAAGCGGCTCCGCTTCTGCGGTCCAAGACCCGCAAAAGCGAGAATACCAGAAATAACATGCCTTCAGCTGTATGAAATTCCAAAAACTCCCCGTTAGCCATCCAAAATCATCCCGAGGCCCCCGGGACCTCAACCAAAAGCACCAACACATCCTAAAACCTCATTCAGACTTGTTCCAATCATCAAAACACATCAAACAACGCCATAACCACTAAATCACATCGGATTCAAGCCTAAGTTCTTCAAAAACTTCCGAAACACGCATTTGATCAAAAACCCGACCGAAACACCTCCGAATGACCTGAAATTTTGCGCACACATCAAAAATCACATATCGAAGCTACAGCAACTCTCGGAATTCCATTCTGACCCTCGGATCAAAATCTCACCTATCAATCAGAATTCGCCAAAATACTAACTTCGCCAATTCAAGCCTAATTCTACACCGGACCTCCAAAATCAAATCCGATCGCACTCCTAGGTCACAAATCATCCCCCGAAGCTAACCGAATCACCGGAAATCACATCCGAGCCCTCTAACTCAATAGTCAACATTCGGTTGACTTTTCCAACTTAAGCTTTCCTTAAAGAGACTAAATATCTCATTTCTTATCAAAATCAATCCAAATCAACTCTAACACACCACATACCGATAACGAAACATGAAGAAGCATGAAATGGGGGATACGGAGCAATAACACATGAGACGACGGGTCGGGTCATCACATCCTCCCCAACTTAAACAAACGCTCGTCCTCGAGCGTATCCAGAGTTGTCCTAGAAGCCAACTAATAGCTGAATGACCTTACCAAGCATATACCCGGGGTGATCCCTCGTCACCCTATCTCGCATAGGTCCGATAACACAATATAGCTGAAATTTCACAGTCCATCTAAACCATAAACCGTAGAACCACATTGCACTTCCCGAAATCATACACAAGGTCAGGACCTCACATCTATACTCAGAATAAACCTGAACCAGCTGTAACAACTCATACCTGCAACCTCAGGTGAGATCATATGATATACCACATAATCCAAACACTCGAAATGGTAGCTTCTATTCACAGTAGTTACCCACAGCAACCGAATACAGATAGAAAATGCTGTTATTAGCTAAAGCCTTATTCCATCACTTTCGTATACTGCCAACAACAAATGAAACACGCGATAAACCGTAACCATTCCTCAGATCAAACATTCATGAGGCCACTTTCCTCTGACTAATACCACAACAGATTTCCGAGCCGAACTTCGATATTAACCTTCCAACAAGCTGAAACCAAATCTGTTCGTATTCATTAATGACCCCCAACTATCACCTCGGGTCCAACACACCACTCTGGTGATATGACACCTCAACACCGGCCTAAGCCACAACTCGCATAATACGCGCATCAATAAGAAACGGTCTGAACATACTCAAATCACGAAAAATGACTCAAACAAAAGAGCTGTACCTCAAGCTCATCAGTACCATCACCACACAAGGCTGAGACCCCGTCTCACATCATAGAAATAGAACACCTGAATCTACCCCGAAAGGTCATATCTCCACGTGGCCTCGCCACAATGCACGATCCTATCCAAACACTGTTACACCTCAAGCACCTCAAGTCGCTATGCTCAAAATCAACAATCACACACAATTGATGTCTGAAACCAAAGCAATTCATTACACTCACGGTGAAACAAATAACATATGATACGACACCCGATAGATCATAACCAATACTCCATTTACTGAGCAACACTCAATTACTCTTCCCGGTCGACTTTCTCTATGAATCCTCAATAGAACCGTACCACATGTGCCCATATCCAACAAATCATAACGCCTCACCACAGAAAAGCAACTCATAGATCTCCCAGATCATTAACAAGTTCAATAACGATCGAATCAACCTATCCCTCAACAATTCAACTCGGGACTAACCAAGCTAACTCAAGCCAAATACGTAGCCACAATGGCCTGCCAACGAACTCAATACCAAGAAGCCTGAAGCTGCTCCTTCCACTACTATAACTCCTGCCGGAGCTGTACGATACGGTGCCCAGCACCAAATCAAAATCGAAATCCACAATCTCGCCCGGTAACATGCCCGGCCACAAGAGACGCATCCGAAAAGTCCCTCAATACCGGAACTGAATCAATGGTAGAAACCACTGTACTGACATCCGCCACGAAGACCCAATTACGAAACGCAATCCTTCCTAGCCGTCCGCTGGTCTTTGGGATACAAACTACTTTGCTAGAACACAATCCGATGCACCTCGCCACGCAACCTGTGGCATTTTCTAACATAGCCTGTAGCACAATAGTCTAGAATAACCCAACACTAAGACAACCAGTCTACAACCCAATATCATATCCAAAATCTGGCATACCAAGCAAAGAAAGATCCACTCGGACCTCTAATTCCCAATAACCGCTAGACGGTGCTGATACACAAGATTCACAACAACTGCATAGCCTAAACACGAGAACTCCTAGTCTCCAACTCCATATAGCACACAAATCACTGTACCTGATCCCAAATTGCGCCGTACGAATACATATCACACCTCAAGTACCCAATCATCCCACGAAAGATAATCTAAAATTTCCCCGTGCCATCAAACAAACTCTGATATCAACAGTCGATCCCAAATGCCGCAACACTACCGAAGTATCATCAGTTTACATCACATTGCCCTTTTTCTGGAACATATGCCCCCGTCGAATCACTATGGTTGGCAATACCATTATCCTTAATCATTTGAAGATCGATTCTTTAATCACCTACAGCTGCCCGTGCTGCTTAAGAATTTAATGACTTTCCATTATGAACTGAATCGTAACCTTACACACTCAAATCCCAATCCTCCACAACATATCGCATATACCATACCACACTAGTATAACATGAGAACTCCATCCCCCTTCCTAAACACAAACATCTACGTACTCCACTAGTCAAGAACTCTCCATCAATCCCATCAAGAAGAGAAATCATTACACATTCCATGCTTCACATGCCCATAGGCAACATATACGTCTCTAAACCACGGTAAAACTCATCAAGAACTCCCTTCCAACTCCATTGCACAAGCTAAACTGCCAGGACTGAATCCTTCTACCCGAACCAAGCTAAGCAAGCTGTCGGAACTCAAGAGCCTTGTTGCACAATACCTGTAAAAGCCCATTACCTCGAACACATACGAAGAATTAATCACATCCTTACCATACCGATTCGGTCTACTATCAAGTCTTTCCCATCTATCTAATTTCCCTTTTGATTCATCATCCACTTGATATTTCTCCCTTGCTGTAGCATCACAATGCCTCAATCAAAGCTTACCACACGAGACTCGAACATAAGAGCACACTGTCTAAGACTCATAGGCCACTGAATACTCTCTCAATTGTTTCCCAGAAATACCACATTCCAGAATACTTTACTCTGAAGAACTTTCTGCGAATCTAAATTCGCTTCCTTTACTTTCCAGGTACCGACACATAGGATCCCATGATCAACATAAAAAAAATACCACAAGTCTTGACATTTTCTATTGAAAACACTGTCTTTAGTCACATACACCACCTTAAAACACCTGAGTGTTACATGTAGATTCTTGAACATATTAAAACCTTTCTCGAGAGTCATTCACTCTTATTCATCTGCAAATTACCTGATTTAACGAACAGAACCACTCGTTCTTTATTGGCACTTTGGTACCGTAAAATGAGACCCTCATCCCAATACAACCAAGCAACTTCTTGCTCTATGCACCGAGCATCCTTTACCAGCGACAACTCTAGACATTCCGTAATGCTCATACCCTATGGAACATAATATACCCTTTGTCGAAATTTTGCTTCACTCGTGCCATCCTCAGCTCAATTTTTGCAACTAGAACTGTTTCGCCAGCATACCTTGAGACGTAACCAACATAGCACATAACCGTGCAATCAGCTAATCAACAGTAACCTCCCCAACTTGGCTCAAAGCCATATATCAAGACACCCTTAACAATTCATAACACTTTTACTCTAATGATGCCACTATGCCATAGTGAGATTAAACTCAAATCATGTACAAGTTTGTAAAAACACAGATCATCTAGTACTGAAATCCGTTACAACCCTCGCATTCATCCCCACATCAACTGAGTCCACTCTCTTAAGCGACCCGAATTCTCAAATTTCAACACATACCCTTCCATTACACATGAGATCTACCAACATACACATAAGGATCATACCACTCAAGAACACTCCGCATGAGTTAACCCACCTGCTTCGCCTCAATTTAGTACTTCAGCATACCTTCCACTATCATATGCGTTACACAGTCAATTTAGACTACCTTAGCTTGAACTCATACCGCCACATGTATTGCACTTTACCTCTCAACTAGGAGATACAAAAATATTCATCCTGCGCCCATAATTCGGGCTACACATCAAGCCACAATAGGAATCGAATCACTTAACAGTCCATCTATTATACTGCAGACTTCTTCGTCACTATCAAGTCATATAATTACATCTCACAGTACTAACATACTCCTCACATGGATATCCAACCGCCATTCCGGCTAATAAGGACAATACCGAACATGTAAGTTCAAAATATTTGCTCACACAATCAGCACCTCAGTGCCCAAGCCATAGGCAAAGATCCGGCCTCAAGTCCTCCAGACTGGCCCATCATACTCACACAGATTACCTCTCGCCCCTCGATCGGGGAATCACAAGCCATCAAGGCGCATATAACACTGAGCGCTCACGTGCGCATACAGACGTGTGGAAGGAATTTCAAGAGTTATATCTCAAGCTGAATCAAGTACGCACGATAAGAGTTCCAAGAATGTGAAGTTTTCCTAAAAGGTTCTGCAGCCTCTCGAGGATAAATACAGACGTCTCCGTACCGATCCGCGAGACTCTACTAAACCTGCTCATGACTCGTGAGACCTAGTAACCTAGGCTCTGATACCAACTTGTCACGATCCAATTTCCAAACCCGATCGTGATGGCGCCTCTCGTGAAGACAAGGCCAGCCAACTAACCCAAATCGTCTCTTTAATATTTATTAAACATAAACGAATAGGTGAATATAGCTTAACGACAATAATAACCAGTATGTACAACCCAACACAACCCGACCGGGGTGTCACAAGTCACGAGCATCTAAAGAAACCTGAACACAACTACAGGGCCAATAAATAATATACAAGTAAAATTTCTGGAAAACAAAAGACAACATCCGGTGCCGCGAACGCTGGCGGTCACCTTGCTCAGCTACAATAGCCATACCTTCAATCAGCTAATAACCCGCTACCGGGTGAACAATACCTGCAACTGCACGCGAGGTGCAGGGAGTAAAGTGAGTACTTCCAACTCAGTGAGTAATAAGAGTAAATAATAACTGAGAGGCAAGAAATCACGTAAGAGCACTCCATCATGCTATATAGGACAGTACCACTCTTTGAGAAAACAGTAAAACCGTGAAAATCCTTTAGAAAATATCTGGCTCAGTTTAAAACCTCTTTTGAAAATATACCCTTTCCAACAGTCAAACAAATGAATGCGTAATCAGATGGTGCAAGTCCGAACATAAGTCAGCCCCTCGGGCACAGCACTCCACAAACAATTAACACCAGGGCGTCTGGTAAGCAGTACAAGAAGTAGCATGGATGCCAATGATATGAGAGTGCTGAATGTCATGACACGTAGTACAAACAGGAACCAATGCATGAATGCAATGCAATGCATATGACCGCTGCGGCGTGCAGCCCGATCCATCTGGGTACCCTCGCTCACTGTGGGGGTTCAGACTCCGGAGGGGCTCCTACAGCCCAAGCGCAATATCAATATCACACCGCTGCGGCGCGCAGCCCGATCCATCCTCAGTCCAGAAATGCACGTAAGCCCCTTGGGCAATAGTAAAATAACAGTCTCAACTCAAAATGTCAGTAAAACATCATTTAGGTTTTCAAGTCTTAGAAAGATAGTTGAGTTTGCGAAACAGTATTTTAAACCTTGGACTGTGATAAATAATATGCAAAGTAATGCAAAAACAGTGATATCAATCCCTGAAGGATTCAAACAATTGGCACGAAGCCCAAATGTAGCAATCAAACCAAATAATGATGATAACAAGTAGTTTCAGTCAATTACGCAATAAAACCAACAACCGGGACGGACTAAGTCACAATCCCCAACGGTGCTCTACCCCACGCTCATACCTGGCGTGCAAGTCACCACAATAC
>NW_017678601.1:14429-20890 GCF_001879085.1 Nicotiana attenuata
AAAAAGAGAGAGATAAATGCACATGTGACGCAATACATAAGATGCGCTATTAAATCATATAATAGTAAACGATCCACAGGCAGGTGATTGGGCCCATACATAATATCACTTTTATATTCGTTCTCAGATATCAAGGGATTCAATCCAACGCTTAAACTGGTAATAATCAGTGGAAAAAAAAAAAAACATCACAAGAGAATTCTTACAGAATCTTCTATTTCTTTAATATATGCCAATGTGAATTTTCAATCAATTTTCACATCATAATTGAACCGGGATGGTCAACCGGTCCTGCCAACTAATATTTGTTTCAATAAACCTCTAGTTTACTTATGGCATGTGATTCTATCATCATGCTTATACATCTGTAGTACAAATAGAAGAAAAGTCGGGTAACCTTTCATATTTACCTGGTATGTTCTAGTAATATGAGGATAATCAATCTTACTTTCATTTATAGTCTCAATATGCCAACCACTTTGGCTAATACATTTGAAATTCAAAAGGTTTCTTTTGAGACTTACTACAATATCAATGTCATGAACAATTTTATTCATCGGGTAGTAACAAATTAGCTCTTCCGGAGCTCGTAATTGATTTTGTACTACAAGATCTTTCGTCACACCATCCATATGGTGAATGTCTCCTTCACGGAGAAAATCATATCATAATAATTTTCATGGTCAAAATCATCATAAGCAAAATTATTTCTTGCTTTACTTTTGCCTTTAATAACTTTTTATATGGCATATCAAATTATTTTTGGCGTACCACATGTACGCGACCAATGACATATTCATGTAATCACACAGCAATATTCATTATCTCTCTTTCTCTCAAACCTCCCTTAGAGGTGAGTTGTGGTATGTATCCAATCATGCATTACACGTCTTTATTCATTACTTTTATCACATATTGTTACGTTCACCTTCAGGAATGAATCTGCATTCTCAATGCACAAGTCACATTCTCTTCAAAGAATGGAGTATAATTATCACGACGTGCTTTATAAATTTTTCATACCAATTTGATGGTAAATATTTCCTTCACCTATTGAAGGATTACTTCGAGAACCCTTATTGTTCTCATTTTTTACAATTACCATAATGATGACTATTATTATTTGATCAATGGCACGCCCATGTTCATTTGTCAATCACTTGTCTTCATTTACTTATGTCACGACCCGGATTTCCCACCATCAGGATCGTGATGGCGCCTACTCGTGGTAGCTAGGCAAGCCAACTTACCTACCGTTTTCATTAGTAAAGCCATTCTGTTGACAATCTGTAGCATCAATAATAATAACAACAATAACTACGGAAGGTCTAATTTATAAATCTGAAATAAATACGGAATACTCAACAATATCCTCTACCCAAGATTTGGTGTCACATTACTCATGAACCACTAAGAATAAACTAAATACAAAGGTCTGAAAGAAATATAACAGCTGTCTGTCTCGAAACAAGGAGGCAACAGTCTAAAAGAAAACAACGAGAAGAGACGCCGGGCCTGCGGACGCCTGCAAGGCTACCTCAGTCTCGTGATATGAAAGCCTGCTCCTGAACTACTGCTGTTGCTGCTCAAAACCTGGACCTGTGCAAAAATGCGCAGAAGTGTAGTATCAGCACAACCGACCCCATGTGCTGGTAAGTGTCTAGCCTAACCCCGGCGAAGTAGTGACGAGGCTAGACTGGACACCACATAAACCTGTGCAGTTATAAATATACAGCGGAAATCGAATACCAAGTAATTAACATCATGGGAGGGAAAACATGCTACGGGGAGTTACAATAATAACAATAATCCAGAGTAACAACTAAAACAACTTAGGTTCACAGTGAACGAGGAATCAATACTCAAATACAAACACATAGCCTCAACAATTGTTGCGGCGTGCAACCCGCTCCGTAATTACCATTGTTGCGGCGTGCAACCCGCTCCACAATATCATTTATCATGTATCATTGTTGTGGCGCGCAACCCGATCCTCATATGTTATTGTTGCGGCGCGCAACCCGATCCTCAATATCATTGTTGCGGCGCGCAACCCGATCCTCAATATCATGGTACAGTTCGACTCCCCCAAACAACAGTCACAATAAAAGGGCATAAAAATAAGCAAATATTTGACAAACATCCCGGCAAGGGAAAGAATTCAACAACGCTTTCTCTTCTTACTTTCCTTATCTTTTAATTCACTTTACTATTTTGAGCCAACGCTCCAAAGAATCAAGTCTTTTCGTATACTTTCAATATTCGTATCACAATTCGAGCCAATGCTCCCAGGAATCAAGTGATCATATTACCGTTCACATGTTATTCACAACAACTAGGAATCCTCCCATAAACATGGAGTTCACAACCAAGTCACGATAATTACATTATAAAGACTCACGGTCATGCTAGACACCAATGTATAGATACTCGTCATCATGCTTATACATCGTACTCGATCACATAGCAATTAGCAACAAGACTCAACTCCTATTCCCTCAAGCTAGGGTTAAACCAAACACTTACCTCGAAGGTTTACGGCCAATTCAATCCTTAAGCAATGCCTTTCCTTTCGAATTTAGCTCCAATTCAATCGTATCTATACACAATTGATTTAATATCATCAATAATACTCAACAATCCAACCCAAATACCTAAATATAATCTTTCCAACATTCTGCCCAAAATTTGCAAAACCGACCCCGAGCCCGCTTGGTCAAAACACGAGGTTCGAACCAAAATAAATTCACCCATAACCCCACGAATCCAAAGATATAATTTGTTTTAAGATTCGACCCCAAATTGGGGTTGAATTACCCAAAATTCTCAAAACCCTAACTCTACCCAAAACCCATGATTCCTACATGATTTCATGATTTAGGCTTAGAAACTTGCTAATTAATGAAGGAAATAAGTGGGAAATTACTTACTCGAGTGGTCTTGAAGCTTGGGGGCTTTAATGGCTTCCTAAGGCTTGGGAGAGAAGAGGGCTCGTGATAAAAAGTGAAAAATCCCGAGTGTACTGTTTCTGTTCTTTTAAAAAAAAATCACTGGACGACATTACACTACGCGTTCGCGACAGTAGGGTCGCGTTCGCGATGAATAGAAGTTGGCAAGCATCGCATTCGCGGACAAGGGATGCGAACGCGAAAAGAAAATATTGGGTTCCTGGAAAATTGGCCTACGCGAACGCGTTGGCCTGTACGCGAACGCGATGGGAGATGGGCTGGGAACTACGCGAACGCGGTCCGGCCCTCGCGAACGCGAACAAGAAAAGAGGACTGGGCCCTCAGAGGTTCATATCTCTACGCGAACGCGGACTAGTGACGCGAACGCGATGAAGGAACAAAATGAAGCATCGTGAACGCGNATAGCTGGGCCTTCGCATTTGCGAACCCTGGCTTCGCATTTGCGAAAATTGCAGAAGCCAAATACCAGATTTTTCAAAACATGACAAATGCAATCCGATGCCTATCCAAAACTCACCCGAGCCCTCGGGGCTCCAAACCAAACATGCACACAACCTCAAAAACATCCTACGGACTTACTCGCGCGATCACATCGCCAAAATAACATCATATACATAGAATCAAGCCTCAAAACTCATGATTTTCTTTGAAATGTTCATAAAGCCTCAAATTTCCATTTCGAGTCCGAAACACGTCAAACGACGTCCGATTTCGACCAAACTTTACAGAAAGCGCTTAACACATATTTAACACTTGTACCGGGCGTCGGAACCAAAATACGAGCCCGATACCATAGTCTTTTAATCAATTTTCATTTCCATTTTCCTTAATAATTTCAGAAAAACAATTTCACGGAAAAATTCATATCTTGGGCTCTAGACCTCGGAATTCGATTCCGGGCACATGCCCAAGTCCCATATTTTTCTACGGACCTTCCAAGACCGTCCAATCTCGGGTCCGGGTCCGTTTACCAAAAATGTTGACCAAAGTCAACTATAATCATATTAATATCAAAATTCTTCAAACTTTTTCACAGAATTCACATATTTCGACATAAAAGCTTTCCGGCTACGCGCTCGGACTGCGCACATAAATCGAGGCAAGTAAAACTGAGGTTTTCAAGGCCTCGGACACACAGAATGAATGAGGAAACAGGTGATGACCCTTTGGGTCGTCACATCCTCCACCTCTAAAACAACCGTTCGTCCTCGAACGGATCAAAGAAAGAAGTACCTGAGTCAGGGAATAGATGTGGATAACGGCTCCGCATGTCAGACTCGGACTCCCAGGTCGAGGCCTCAGGGGGCTGACCTCTCCACTGAACACGAACAGAAGGAAAACTCTTCGACCTTAGCTGTCGAACCTGCCGGCCTAGAATAGCTACCGGCTCCTCCTCATATGACAGATCCTTGTCCAACTGGACCGTGCTGAAGTCTAATACATGGGTAGGATCGTCGTGATACCTCCGAAGCATAGACACATGAAAAACTGGATGCACGGCTGATAAGCTAGGTGGCAATGCAAGTCTATAAGCCACCTCTCCCACTCGATCAAGAATCTCAAACGGGCCAATGTACCTAGGGCTAAGCTTGCCCTTCTTTCCGAACCTCATCACGCCCTTCATAGGCGACATCCGGAGCAATACCCGCTCACCAACCATAAAATCTACATCTCGGGCCTTACGGTCTGCATAACTCTTCTGCCTAGACTGAGCTGAACGCAGCCTCTCCTGAATAATCTTGACCTTATCTAAGGCCTCTTGAACTAAATCTGTACCCAATAATCGAGCCTCTCCCGGCTCAAACCATCCGACTGGAGACCGATATCGCCTACCATACAATGCCTCATATGGAGCCATCTGAATGCTGGACTGGTAGCTGTTGTTGTAGGCGAACTCTGCTGAAGGCAAAAACTGGTCCCACGAGCCTCCAAAGTCAATGATACAAGCACGGAGCATATCTTCCAAAATTTGAATAGTCCGCTCGGACTGACCGTCCGTCTGAGGATGGAACGCTGTGCTCAACTGAACCTGAGTGCCTAACTCTTGCTGAACCGCTCTCCAGAAGCGCGAGGTAAACTGCGTACCCCGATCTGAGATGATGGATACCGGCACCCCATGAAGGCGAACAATCTCCCAGATATAAATCTCAGCTAACCTCTCGGATGAATAGGAGACTGCTACTGGAATGAAATGCGCTGACTTGGTCAGCCTATCAACAATGACCCAAATGACATCAAACTTCTTCCGAGGCAACGGAAGTCCAGTAATAAAATCCATGGTAATCCTCTCCCACTTCCACTCAGGAAGCTCGATCCTCTGAGATAAACCACCAGGCCTCTGATGCTCATACTTGACCTGCTGACAGTTTAAACACCGAGCCATATACGCAACAATATCCTTCTTCATCCTATGCCACCATTAATGCTGCCGCAAGTCCTGATACATCTTCGCGGCGCCCGAGTGAATAGAATACCGAGAACTGTGGGCCTCTGCTAAGATCAACTCTCGAATCCCATCAACATTGGGCACACAAACTCGACCCTGCAATCTCAAAACACCATCATCATCTAAAGTCACCTTCGTGGCACCTCCACGTTGCATCGTGTCTCTCAGGACACACAAATGGGGATCATCAAACTGCCGATCACGGATACGCTCCAATAGAGAAGAACGAGCGACCGTGCAAGCCAACACTCTGCTAGGCTCAGAAATATCTAATCTCACCAATCGATTTGCCAACGCCTGAATATCTAAAGCAAGCGGTCTCTGGCTGACCGGGACATAAGCAAGACTACCCATGCTGGCAGACTTCCTACTCAATGCATCGGCCACCACATTGGCCTTACCCGGGTGATATAAGATAGTAACATCATAATCTTTCAACAACTCTAGCCATCTCCTCTGCCTCACATTCAACTCGTTCTGCTTGAACAGATACCGCAGGCTCTTGTGATCCGTGTACACCTCACATGTCACACCATATAGATAATGCCTCCAAATCTTTAAAGCATGAACAACCGCTGCCAACTCTAGATCATGAACCGGATAATTTTTCTCTTGGATCTTCAACTATCCCGAAGCATAAGCAATAACCTTGCCATCCTGCATCAATACTGCTCCAAGTCCAATACGGGAAGCATCGCAATAGACCGTGTAAGGCCCTGAACCCGTGGGCAAAACCAACACCGGTGCCGTGGTCAGAGCTGTCTTGAGCTTCTGGAAGCTCGCCTCACACTCATCTGACCATCTGAACTGGGCACCCTTCTGGGTCAATCTGGTCATCGGGGCTGCAATAGAAGAAAATCCCTCCACGAACCGACGGTAATAACCTGCTAACCCCAAGAAACTCCGAATCTCGGTCGCTGAAGCTGGTCGAGGCCAATTCTTGACTGCCTCAATCTTCTTCGGGTCCACCTGAATACCCTCTGCTGATACAATATGGCCCAGAAATGCAACCGAACTCAACCAGAACTCGCACTTCGAAAACTTAG
>NW_017678602.1:0-2150 GCF_001879085.1 Nicotiana attenuata
TTCTAGAGTTAGTAATCAGAGTTTGATTAAAACTCGAATTGCTGATCCTTCATCATATTCGAGTCCTAGAACAATTCAAACTCCAATCCTTATTCTTGATCCGGATGTAGTTCTCTTCACATAAGGAGACTTCAACTCCTTATCCTATGCAACCTTTTCGATCAACTCAGAAGATATTGTTGCTGACCCTTGAGACTTATCTTCACACGTATGTCACATGTATAAGTATATCAACATTGTATCTGTCTCACATGATGGACCTGGTTCATGACTGAGTTCATTTTGTCAATCTTCAAAACTTCATCTGAACTTGGCCAACAAATTCCCCCTTTTTGATGATGACAAACTATGTGCTTTGATCAGAGACCCTATGGAACTCAGCTTAATTATCACACTTTAATTTAACTTATCATTAAGGACCAGGTTTAATCAGGTTATAAATATCACTTTATTATCAGAGTACAAAGTAAAGCACAATATCTTCCCCCTTTTGGCATCATCAAAAAGTTGCATATTATATGAATCCCAGATGTTAATTATTACTCATGGCCACTGGGGCAACTGCAAGTGAAAACATGATTCAGTTAATCAATAATCAACTTCACAAGAAATTTAGCTATTAAGATCAGAAGTTTCATAGAACAAGAGAAAACAAAGCACATTGTCATTGATTAGGAGGTGTTTCTACAAGACAGACCACAAAAAGAAAAACAAACATCCAATCATGAGCAAAAAAATAGAGAAAAGTCCTGAATCTGGGTCACTAAGGGGTTTTCTAAACTGGTTCTAGGGCTTGGAGGAACTAGAGGGTTGAGATTGAAGAAGATTAAGTATTGTTTGGAGCATCCCTTCACTCTTTTCTTTTTCCTTTGCTAGCTCATCTTTGAGGCCATTTCTTTCACTTTCTAGTTCAGCAATGCGAGCCTGGAGCCTAGCAATTTCTGCATCTTTTAATTCACACTCTAGAACCAATGCCCTAACTTTGTTGTTCACAGGAGTCATCAAGGATGAACCAGGTTCAACTGGGGTTACACTTAGCAGATAGTCACAAGCCTGCAGAGTTTTGATTCCAAAGTGCTCTTTGCTGGAGGCCATCTCCCACTTTTTCAATGGCACATCTAACATGGCCAAGACACTTGTCAGTATAAACCCATAAGGTGTGGCATGGGCCTTGGAGCCATTGATGACTCTATCCAGCAGCTTGACAATGAAAGCAGGCCAGTTAATCTGCTTTCCTCTCACAAGACACTCCAGAAGGACCAGGTCCATATAATTTGCAGTGTGCCTTCTCTCCTGTCTGGGCAGCAAACACTTGTTCACAAACTCAAAAAGCACCTTGTGCTCAGGCTTCATCTCACTCTTTTGCACAAACCTAGCCTCAGGCACTTCTTCAGCAGACTTGGTATCATAGAAATTTCTGGTGATTTGGAGAGCAGAAGGGAGAGAATCTAGACAAGGCCACCTTTGCCTAGTATAGTCATCATAGCCCTTACGAGGTATGTCTAGAATTCTGCCCAATTTAGGTGCATCAAACTGCACCTCTACTCCCCTCACCAAGCTTGTAACAACCGCATTCACCACCGTGGCATTTGCCATAAACTCGATCAGCTCTTTCCTTGCCAGCCTGCCATCTAGTTGAAGAACCATGTCCTTCCACCCATGTGCATTCAGGGCATCAACCAATCTTTTCATGCCTGGCTCCTCCAGGTCTTTAAGAATTTTTCCTTTCAATATCTTTCTCCTGCCAAAAAGAACAAATCTGTCCTGTTCTTTTTCAGATTCCTCTTCTTCTTCCTCTCCACTCCATGTTTCTTCTTCTTCAGGAACTTTCACTTGTTTTCTTTTGACTGCAGACCTGGTTCTTTTTGCCAGGAAGGGTTCAGCAGATACAGATTTTGAAGACTTCTTGGTAGAAGTCTTGGATTTCTTTGGTTTAGGAGTGGAAACCTCCTCAGTTGTACCTCTCTCTCGATGGACCAATTCCATCTCCTCCTCCTCTTCTTCTGCAGAGAACTTTCCACAACTTTAGCTTTTCGCTTTTCCTTCTTCTTTTTCTTGCTTGCCTCTAAGGCTTTCTGCAACTCAGCCTCACTTTGCTTTACCCTGCTTCTAGTAGCTTTCACCTTTGGTACTGAAGGGACAGTAGACTT
>NW_017678602.1:5403-6284 GCF_001879085.1 Nicotiana attenuata
CTATGTGAAGAATATCCCAAGAATACTCCCTCATCACTTCTGGGATCAAACTTTCCTAGGGAGCGTTTTCCATTATTGTGCACATAGCACTTGCAACCAAATGCCCTAAGATGGGATATATTTGATTTTCTCCCTTTAAGTAACTCATAGGGAGTCTTGTCTACTAGAGGTCTGGTCATGCATCTATTTATGATGTAACATGCAGTGTTTATAGCCTCTGCCCAGAAGCTGTGAGGCAATTTGCTAGATACTAACATTATTCTAGCCATATCCTCAAGAGTTCTATTTTTCCTTTCAACTACTCCATTTTGTTGTGGATTCCTAGGTGCCGAGAAGTTGTGATCTATGCCATTTTCATCACAGAACTCAGCAAACTTAAAGTTTTCAAACATGTCAAATGCTTCATCTTTGGAAGTTAGAAATAAAACTCAGGTGAATCTAGAATAGTTATCAACTAGCACCATTACATACTTCTTTCCACCTCTGCTCATGGTTCTCATTGGATCACATATATCCATATGAACCAGTTCCAACGTCTTGGACGAACTTACCATTTTCTTGGATTTGAAGGATGACCTTACCTGCTTCCCCCTTGCACATGCCTCACAAACTTTGTCTTCCTTGAACTTGATATTAGGTAACCCTATAACCAAGTCCTTGGAGACTAATTTGTTTAGCTGATTTAGACTGGCATGACCAAGTCTTTTGTGCCACAGGAGGGGATCATTAACCAACACACTTAAACAAGTGAGTTCATTTTCTGAAAGAGTGGACAAATCTAGAATGTAAATATTGTTAACGCTTTTTTCCCGCAAAACAATCTTGTCAGTGGTAAGGTTAATCACAAAGCATTTGGTGGAGGTAAAAAGCCAACTAAGGTT
>NW_017678602.1:9964-20888 GCF_001879085.1 Nicotiana attenuata
GATGTTGCTTCGTACTGTCGTCGAAGTAGTATCCGTCGTAGTTCGAACGAGGTCGAACCGATGTCGATGGCCTTAGCCATTAGGATGTTGCTTCGACTGTCGTCGAAGCGGTATCCGTCGTGGTTCGAACAAGGTCGAACTGATGTCGATGGACTTGGCCATTAGGATGTTGCTTCGATCGTCGTCGAAGTGATATCCGTCGTGGTTCGAACGAGGTCGAACTGATGTCGATGGCCTTGGCCATTAGGATGTTGCTTCGACTGTCGTCGAAGTGATATCCGTCGTGGTTCGAACGAGGTCGAACTGATATCGATGGCCTTGGCCATTAGGATATTGCTTCGACTGTCGTCGAAGTGATATCCATCATGTTCCCAACGAGGTCGAACTGATGTCGATGGCCTTGGCCATTAGGATGTGGCTTCGACTGTCGTCGAAGTGATATCTGTCGTGGTCCGAACGAGGTCGAACTGATGTCGATGGCCTTGGCCATTAGGATGTTGCTTTGACTGTCGTCGAAGTGATATCCGTCGTGGTCCGAACGAGGTCGAACTGATGTCGATGGCCTTGGCCATTAGGATGTGGCTTCGACCGTCGTCGAAGTGATATCCGTCGTGGTCCGAACGAGGTCGAACTGATGTCGATGGCCTTGGCCATTAGGATGTTGCTTCGACTGTCGTCGAAGTGATATCCGTCGTGGTCCGAACGAGGTCGAACTGATGTCGATGGCCTTGGCCATTAGGATGTGGCTTCGACTGTCGTCGAAGTGATATCCGTCGTGGTCCGAACGAGGTCGAACTGATGTCGATGGCCTTGGCCATTAGGATGTTGCTTCGACTGTCGTCGAAGTGATATCCGTCGTAGAATGGAGATTAACTCTTGTTCGTGTAATGGAGATTAACTCTTGTTCGTGTAATGGAGATTTCCGCTCGTACAATGGAGGATTTTGTTCATTCAATGGAGATTTCTGTTCATTCAATGGATAATTCTATACATACAATGGGGACCTGTTCATACAATGGAGAATAACTAGTGTAGTCCCTTCATTATATTGGCCTACGGACCGTGTCGACTGGCCGGTATGATGAATCTGCGCTCTGGTGCCACCGGGTATCCCCTTTGCCGCCTCGTTAAAAACCTCCCCGAGAAAACCCAATTGGGACAAAACTCGGGTCAGGGAAAAAGAGTACGACTTAGGAGATGCCTTTCAGAAGTGGAAATATTTGAGGTGGGCGACGTTCCAATTGTTTTGGAGTGGTTTTCCCTCCATTGTTTCTAGTTGGAACGCTCCTTTGTTCGCCGCTGCTATGATTTTGTATGGTCCGTCCCAGTTGGTCCCCAATTTTCCCTCATTCGGGTCTTTCGATGCCAGTGTTTTGGCTTTGAGGACGTAGTCGCCGACTTTGAGCGATCTTACTTTGGCTTTCTTGTTGTAGTATCTTTCTGCCTGCTGTTTTTGGGCTGTCATTCTTATATGGGCCATATCTCTTCGTTCTTCGGCTTCGTCTAGATCTTGCAACCTACTTTCGTCGTTGTCTGCCCCGCTGGCATGGGAATATCTCAGGCTTGGTTCCCCGATCTCGACGGGTATGACTGCATCGGTCCCGTAGACCAGTGAGTACGGTGTTTCTCCCGTGCTGGATTTGGGCGTAGTCCGGTATGCCCATAATACTTCAGGTAGTAATTCGGGCCATAGCCCTTTAGCTTCCTCGAGCTTCTTTTTCAATATGTTTAATATTGTTTTGTTGGAAGACTCGGCTTGGCCGTTAGCGGCGGGATGATACGGAGTGGAGAGTATCCGCTTGATGTGCCATTTCTCGAAGAACTCAGTCGTTTTCCTACCGATGAACTGGGGCCCATTGTCACAGCTGATTTCTTTGGGGATGCCGAAACGGCATATGATATTTTTCCATATAAAGGCGATGACCTCTTGCTCGCGTATTTGTGCGTACGCACCTGCTTCCACCCATTTAGAAAAATAGTCAGTTAAAACTAAAAAAAAGCGTACCTTTCCTCGTCCTGCTGGAAGGGGGCCGATTATATCCATTCCCCACTTTATGAAGGGCCATGGCAAGGTGACTGAATGGAAGAGCTCCCCCGCCTGGTGTATCATGGGGGCGTACTTTTGGCACTGTTCGCATCTTCGGACATAATCTGCTGCCTCTTTTTTCATGGTAGGCCAGTAATAACCGGGGCGGATGAGGCATCGGACGAGGGTGCGGTTTCCTGTATGGGCGCCGCAATGGCCCTCGTGCACCTCTTCTAATACTTGTCTTGTTTGATGCGGCCCGAGGCACTTAGCGAGGGGACCACCAAACGTTCTTTTGTAGAGGTCATGATTTATCAGGCTGTATCGGGCAGCTTGCACCCGGAGCTTCTTGGCTTCTTTTTTGTCGTGTGGGAGTGTTCCGTCCTGCAGATAGGATACAAACTGGTTGCGCCAGTCCCAAGTCAAGTTTAAAGAGAATACCTCGACGTGGTCGACGGCCGAATGGAGGAGGGTGACCACATTTTCTTTGTTGATATTCTTGGTGGTCGCGGCTAGCTTGGCTAGGCTATCTGCCTCGACGTTTTGTGCCCTGGGGATTTGCTCGAAGCGACATTCGTCGAACTCAGGCATCAGCTTATGGATTTCTGATTGGTATTTTTGTAGCCTTTGCTCTTTGATTTGGTAAGTCCCAGTTATTTGGTTTACGACGAGTTGAGAGTCGCAGTGGAGGATGAGTCGACGGGCCCCGTATTTGATGGCTAATTTCATACCTGCAATCACAGCCTCATACTCGGCCTCGTTGTTAGTCATCTCGGGGCATCGTATGGACTGGCGAATTACTTCACCCGTGGGGACTTCGAGGACGAGTCCCAGTCCCGATCCCGAGGCATTCGCAGCGCCGTCAGTGTAGAGGGTCCAGAGGTCAGTGTTGGCAGAGGCGCGGAGGGCCTCTTGTTCCACCTCTGGCAATATCCCCGCACTGAAGTCGGCGACAAAGTCGGCAAGTACCTGCGACTTGATGGCGGTTCTTGGATGGTAGGTTATGTCATGTTCGCTGAGCTCTATGGCCCATTTGGCGAGCCTACCCGAGAGTTCGGGTTTATGTAGGATGCCCCTTAGGGGGAAGGTTGTTATTACTTTTATGGGATGGCATTGAAAATAGGGTCTAAGCTTTCGTGAAGCTACGACCAGCGCCAGGGCTAATTTTTCGAGGTGTGGGTACCTCACATCGGCATCTATTAAAGTTTTGCTGATATAATAAATAGGGGATTGAGTACCTTTGTTTTCGCGGACTAAGACAGCGCTGACAGCGACTTCGGATACAGCCAGGTACACAAGTAGACACTCGCCCGGGTCTGCTTTGACGAGCAGTGGCGGTGAAGATAGATATGCTTTTAGTTTCTTTAGGGCCTCGATGCATTCCTCGTTCCATTGTAGCCCATGATCTTTCCTCAGCACACTGAAGAACTTGTGGCATCTGTCCGAGGACCGTGAGATGAACCTTGATAGGGCGGCTATTCACCCCGTCAGTTTCTGTACCTGCTTCTTGCTGTTCAAAACCTCAGGTATTGTGTCTATGGCCTTGATCTGGTCCGGGTTGACTTTGATACCTCGTTGTGATACGAGAAAGCCTAGAAATTTTCCCGAGGCCATGCAGAAGGCGCATTTTTCTGGGTTCAACTTCATCCCGTACTGCCTCAGTATCTCGAAGGCTTCTTTCAAATGATCGATATGGTCCTCCTTCTTTGCCGATTTTACTAATATGTCATCGATATAAACCTCCATTGTCTTGCCGAGCTGTTCATTTAACATCTTGGTGACCAACCTTTGGTATGTTGCTCCCGCATTTTTGAGTCCGAAGGGCATCAATTTATAGCAGTACGTCCCTTGGTAGGTGATGAAAGTTGTCTTTTCTTGGTCCTCTTCGGCCATTAGGATTTGGTTATAGCCGGAGTAGGCGTCCAAGAAACTTAGCAGTTCGTGCCCTGCTGTTGCGTCAATCAGCTGGTCAATATGGGGCAGTGGGAATGAGTCTTTTGGGCATGCCTTGTTCAGATCGGTGAAGTCTATGCACATTCTCCATTTCCCGTTTTTCTTTTTAACTATGACCATATTGGCGACCCATTGGGGGTATTTCGATTCTCTGATGGAACCTTTGGCTAGTAGTTTGTCCACTTCTTCACTGACTGCCTCGTTGATTGCGGCATTGAATTTCCTCCCCATCTGCCGTACGGGCGGATAAAGTGGATCGACGTTCAGCTTGTGAGTGGCGATGTCTTTTGGGATCCCCGGCATATCTGAATGAGAGAAGGCAAATAGATCTGCATGGTTAGTTAAGAATTCGTGGTACTTACCTGGGTCGGAGAGGTTGTGCCCGATATAGGCTTTCTTTGTATTGTTGGTATCATCCAGCTGGACCGGGTCGAGGTTCTCGACTGTCGCTTTGCAAGCTTCTACGATGTCTGGGTCCCTAATGACCTCTGCTGGCGGGTTGATTTTAGTTCCCGACATGGCTGATTGCTATGCTTCCGCGCTTGCTCCCTTCAATTATTTGGTATGTGTACAGTCTTGGGAGATCCGGTAGCATTCCTGGGTGGTACGTGGCTCACCTCGAATGCTGAATATTCCCCATGGGGTGGGAAATTTGATTACTTAATAGAAGCTCGAGGGAAAGGCTCGCATGGCGTGTATCCATGGACGCCCTATGATGACATTGTAAGCTATTTCCTGATTCATGACGTGGAATGTGGTTTCCAGCGTGACTCCCCCTGCCAAGACTGGCAGTGATATTTCTCCGGAGGTTCACTCTACTGCATTGTTAAAACACGTTAGTGTTATGCAACACGGTATTATCTTATCTTCGAGCCTCATTTGCATGAGAATTCTTGGGTGGATAATACACGCGCCGCTTTTGTCGTCTACCATGATTCTTTTCACATCAGTATCAGCAATGCGTAAAGTTATAACTAAAGCATCGTAATGAGGGAAAGACAGACCGTCAGTATCAGACTTATCAAAGGCGATACTGTTTTCGAAGTCATCATACCATTCGTGAGCGATCATGCGCTTCAACTTGTGTATGGTGGTGAACTTTACATTATTGATTGCTGACTCGTCGCTGCCACCGACGATCATCTGTATGGTACGTGCTGGAGAAGGTGGTTTTGGTGGTCCTTGGGATTGATCGCGTCCTCTGGCGAAATTAGCCCTTCCTTTATCGCTGAGCAGCTCCTTCAGGTATCCATGGTTCAGCATTCTGACCACCTCCTATCGTAGACCTATGCAGTCTTCGGTCTTGTGTCCTCTTTCCTGATGGAATTCGCATAGGACGTTCGACCTCCTTGCACTAGGGTCTGATTTCATTTTTTGTGGCCACTGCACCTTCGTGCCCAGCTTCTCCAGTGCGTACACTATTTCTGAAGGGGAGACACAAAAGTTATGAGCAGATAATAATAGGGGCATACCTCTTTCATTTCGAAGCGGGGCGACATGTCGCGGCACGGCATCTGGATGCCTTGCAGGAGGTGGATTGGGAGTTCTAACGTAGGGCTGATGCCTTTCTCTGTTGAAGCGTGGGAGCTGTTCCCGTCGCCGTCGTTGCGTCGATCACTCCTTACCTCTGACTGTACTAACGTTAGTCATTGGGTTGGACCGTTTAGATCGTCTTCATCCGCTCTTACTTCGGCGCAGTAGGCATTGCGAATCTCTTCCCACGTGGTGGGGGGATACTTTATGAGTCTGTTGAGCAGCTTCTTGGTTGCTTTTGATCCGTCTCTGTTCAACCCGTTTTGGAAAGCTGCGACCGCCATTCCCTCTGATACATTTGGCAGTCCTATTCTCACCTTGTTGAATCGGGCCAGGAAGTCCCGGAGTCCTTCACCCGTTGTTTGCCTGATGGCGAAGATATCATTGACCCTAGCTTCGGCCTTCTTCGCTCCTGCATGAGCGGTGGCGAATTTATCTACCATCTTTTCGAACGTTGATATCGATCTAGCTGGTAGTTGAGAGTACCACGTTAACGCCCCTCCTGTCAAAGTTTCACCAAACTTTTTCAGCAACACGGATGGCACTTGTTCTTTTGATAAGTTGTTGCCTTTTACAGCGGTTACATAATGGATCAGATGGTCTTCCGGATCCGTGGCCCCGTCGTATATTTTCAAGTACGGTGGCATCTTGAAGGTTTTTGGGATTGGGTGAGGAGCAGCTTCCTCACTATATGGTTGCTTGACAAATCTTCCCACATCGCGTTTCGGCAATAGCTTAGGGGCGCCAGGTATCTTGTCCACCTTTTCCTGGTGCTCTTTCATTTGATCGCGAAGCACTTTATTCTCGTTCTCCATTTCTTCCATTTTCTTAAGGATGGTTGCGAGTGTACCATCGCTTGCGTTGATAGCGGTGTGGGCGTTGCTCGTTCGTACAACGCTAGGCTCACCGGCGGCAGCAGTGATTTTTGCCGTTGACGAACCTTTGGTATTTCCCTGAGGGGGTTTCTCGAGCATGTTGCTTAGAGCGCTCGTCAACCATTCCTCTGGCAGCTTTTTGACTACTGGGGGTGTTTCCTTTACCGCAGATGTAGAAGCCCCTCTTTCATGAAAAAACGTTAGATCTTCGAGTGAAGAGGGTGAGATCTCCCCGTCTGGTACATTACTTGGTGTTACATTCGCGGTATTTTCCCTACCGGCTTCGTTGAGGGAGCCTATGAGGTTATTTGAGACGTATGCTATCATTTTCAACCTTGCTTCTTTCTCTGCCATCCTTAGTTTCTATGGAGTATGAAGGACAGTGATCGTTGTTTTTGATATCCTAGGTGTGAACTACGATTTCGACTACCGAAATCCCCACAGACCGCGCCAAATTGTTTGACTGAAAAGTTATTAAACACTTTTAAAGAAAATCAATCAAAAAGAAATGAAGGGGCAAATCGTAATCGAAAATAATAAACCATAGGATGATCTTGATAATCGGTTCTTGCAACAATATTGTATATAAGAGAGAGAGAGAGGAAAAGAGATAATCTTAGAGAGATGAGAGAGCAAGAAAAAAATTTATATCCCAAATGAATGAATCCCCTTTTACAGAGCTCGGATCCCCTTTATATAGTAGGGGATCCTTATTTAAATATTAAAAGGTAAAACCAAAGTACATTCTATAGAGGGGACGACGAGGTTATGAAGTCGTTTCTCCCGTTACTCCTAAGTCGTCCTTCTGTCAGAGCTCACATATGTTCAGCGGTTGGTCGTGCTGACTTAGGGACGCTATCGGTCAAATTCGACCCCATACATAAATGTGAAATATATTATGATTCAATCAATAATAAACACAATAAACTATGATAAACAAATATCCACTAGCATAATAATTTAGCAAAAAAGTAAATACAAGTCTGTTGGGTTTTTTATGTATTTAATTAATATATTAAATACTTAAAAGAGGGTGAATGGGAAATGGAGGGAAATGAAATTTGAGCGAAATTTTAGGTTTTCTCCCTTGGCAAATGGACATTGTCCCATATTGGAAGAGGAAGAGGTTTTTTATGGGTATATAAGCAATTGCTCTTCTTCTAGCTCTTAAAGAGTTGAGAAGAAGGCAAGCCTCGCGTCGTCGTTGCTCGCTCGACTCGGCTTCGGCCACGGCCACGGCTTCGGCTTCGGCTTCGGATCTGGATTCGGTCAATTAATTGATTAACTTTTTGGACCAAATTTATTTGTTAATAGTAAAATATTAATAGAAATGTTATTAAATATTTGTTTTAATAACAGAATATTAATATTAAATCTAATCCATTTTTCTGTTTTGGTAACAGAAAAGTAACTACCCTCTTCAATTTTTTCTCTTTATTTTTCCTCTTTATTATTGAGTAAATGGCCATTTATGCAATGGCATTTATGCTGTGGCCGTTTTGCATAAACAGCCATTCTGAAGAGTTGCACCTCTTCAGATTTCAGCCCAACTTTGGCTATAAATACAACACTATTCTGCTCAGAATTTCACTACGATTTTATGAGTTTCTCCTCCTTCTTCTGCATACTTTTAGCATCAAACAAAGCAACAGTAAGTGTGATTTGCTACCGAACTTTTTGTTCGCTGAAACACTGGGGTTTGAAGTACCACTACACCAGTGTGTAATTCGTTCTATCCTGGGAGGAAATAATCCATAACCTTGGGTACTAGGAGGGGATTAAATTCCTTAAGGAAACACTTTGAATTCAGTGGGCTCGAATTGATTTTCTGTCATTTCTGTTTATGTTCATTTCTGTTTATATTCATTTATATTTCCAGAATTATTTTACAAATACAGTATACTAACAAGCTTAAGGAATTTAATATATATTCTGTATTTGTACCTACTGTTTTTGGAGAGTAAAACCTTTGTGGTTTTGTACTCTATTGGAGATTAATATCTACGTGATTTTAACGTTTCTGCATTCTTTTACAGAAATGACTAATGATAATGTGAACCAAGCTGTTCCAACGGTGACTGCCAATGCCTCAACGAGCCGAACAACACAGGTAGCATTGGCACCGGCGGAGAAACCTGGAAAATTTTCCGGGATTGATTTCAAGCGCTGACAGCAGAAGATGTTCTTCTATTTGACTACTCTAAGTCTCCAGAAGTTCATCAAGGAAGATGTTCCTGTGCTTCCCGATGAAACTCTAGAAACAAAAAGAGGAAGAAGGCTTCTGGACCAAAATACAACCCAAGCAAGAAGCGGTTCAGTGGAAACTGCTACAACTGTGGAATAACCGGACACAAATCTATGGAGTGTCGTGCTCCGACAAAAGACAAGAAGAAGGGTCAAGCAAACATGGTTGAAAAGCATGATGATGTAGATGACTTATGTGCCATGCTTTCCGAATGCAACTTGGTGGGCAATCCTAAAGAGTGGTGGATTGATTCTGGGGCCACTCGCCATGTTTGTGCTGTTAGAGAAGCTTTTGCTACTTATGCTCCTGTTGGACCCGATGAGACGATTTCTATGGGAAATGCTTCAAAGGTCAAGATTGATGGATGTGGGAAGATATTTCTCAATATGACTTCCGGCAAAGTGGTGACTTTGAACAACGTCCTTCATGTTCCCGAGAATAGGAAGAATTAGTCTCTACTGGACTTCTTGTTAAGAATGGTTTTAAATGTGTTTTTGTTTCCGATAAGGTTGTAATAAGTAAGAATGAAATGTTTGTAGGAAAAGGTTACCTCACTGAGGGCCTTTTCAAGCTGAATGTAATGGTTGTTGAAAATAATAATAAAATTTCAGCTTCGTCTTACTTACTTGAGTCAAAAGAATTATGGCATATACGTTTGGTCATGTCAATTATAAAACCTTGCGAAAAATGATTAATTTGGAAGTATTGCCTAAGTTTGAATGTGAAAAATCAAAATGTCAAGTATGTGTGGAATCTAAGTATGTTAAACATCCTTATAAGTCAGTTGAAAGGAATTCAAATCCTTTAGACTTAATTCACACAGATATTTGTGATATGAAGTCAATACCATCTCGCGGTGGAAAGAAGTATTTCACAACTTTTATTGACGATAGTACTAGATATTGCTATGTTTACTTACTTAATAGTAAAGATGAAGCAATAGACGCATTCAAGCAATACAAAAATGAAGTTGAAACGCAACTTAACAAAAAAATCAAAATGATAAGAAGTGATAGGGGTGGTGAATATGAATCTCCTTTTGAACAAATATGTTTAGAATATGAAATTATTCATCAAACAATGGCCCCTTACACGCCCCAATCCAATGGGATTGCAGAAAGAAGGAACCGTTCATTAAAGGAGATGATGAACGCATTATTGATAAGTTCTGGTTTGCCACAGAACTTGTGGGGGGAAGCCGTTCTTACGGCTAGCCGAATACTAAATCGAGTACCCCATAGCAAAACACAATCCATTCCATATGAAAAACGGAAAGGAAGGAAGCCCAACTTGAATTATTTTAAAGTGTAGGGGTGTTTGGCAAAAGTGCAAGTTCCTAAACCCAAAAGGGTAAAAATAGGACCGAAAACCGTTGATTGTGTTTTCATAGGATATGCGACTAATAGTAAAGCATATCGATTTCTGGTTCATAAATCAGAAAATCCCGACATTCATAATAATACGGTTATAGAATCAGATAATGCTGAGTTCTTTGAAAATATATATCCATATAAAAAGGAATGTGAGTCGATTGGTGAACGATCTAAACGACCTCGGGAAGAAACAAAAGAAAGTACAGTTAACCAGGAGGATCCAAGATGTAGTAAACGCCAAACGTCTACTTCGTTTGGACCACATTTTGTGACTTTCTTATTGGAAAATGAGCCTCAAACATTTAATAAAGCTATGTCTTCTTCGGAATCATTGTTATGGAAAGAGGCAGTCAATAGTGAAATAGAATCCATATTGAACAACCATATATGGGAATTGGTTGATCTTCCTCCTAGAAATAAACCGTTGGGTTCTAAATGGATCTTTAAGAGGAAAATGAAAGATGATGGCACTATTGACAAATATAAGGCAAGACATGTGGTCAAAGGGTATAGATAACGAGAAGGTCTTGACTATTTTGATACATACTCTCTAGTTACAAGAATTACATCCATACGAACGTTATTAGCGTTAGCTGCAGTTTTTGGTCTTGAAATTCATCAAATGGATGTTAAGACGGCCTTCTTAAATGGAGAGTTGGAGGAAGAAATCTACATGGAACAACCTGAAGGGTTTGTGGTTCCAGGTAAAGAAAAGAAGGTCTGTAGACTTGTTAAGTCCCTTTACGGATTAAAACAAGCACCCAAACAATGGCATGCGAAATTTGACCAAACAATGTTGTCAAATGGATTTAAGATAAATGAATGTGATAATTGTGTGTACATTAAATATGTTCCAAATCACATAGTCATTGTTTGCATATATGTGGATGATATGCTCATAATGAGTAATGACATTGCT
>NW_017678603.1:0-4995 GCF_001879085.1 Nicotiana attenuata
GAAGAGGTAAAAGAAGACAAAGGAAGTTCATTTAGAACTGGTCCTAAAGACCCACTATTGAAACCACTGATAAAGAGCTGATTTATAGATTCATGAGTGTCAGGAGGAGGAGAAACATCATCATCAGGGATGATCATCGGAGTAATAACAGGTTCGGAAAGAGATAGGTGAGGGGAGACATCAGCCTCATTTTCAGAAACGATACGTCTCCTGACTCGTGGTCTTGACACTAGAGAACCCTCGTCTTCTTCTTCAGAATCATCTTCTTCAGCAGATTTTCTCTTTACAAATCCCAAGAATATATCTTGAACTGAAGATCCCAAGAATATATCTTGATCTGAAGAGGTGCGAGCACATAAGGAGTCACGGGACGCCAAGATGGCCTCTGGAGTAATTCCTCGAATGGCAAAACCTGATAGAAAGAAGGTTGAAAGTTAGAACAACAAAAATACTTAAATAGATAAGGTAAAAATAGAAATTCTTACCATGAGTTTTTACTTTCCAACCATAACGGTTGGAAAGAGTTTTCCATGATCTACCCTCCATTGGGGCAATCCTCAGTAACTTTTCTACACAACCACGGAAGTTGGGCACAGATTCCACAACACCCATGGTTGCTGAAAAGAAAAAGAAGCAAGATTAAGAAAAATAAGCAAGCCTNGAGCCCACTTCTGTACGGTGGACAATGGGGGGAGGAGTTACTGAAGGAGGAGCAGTGGAAGGGGTAAAAATAATGGAGGAAGGTACGGAAGTAGTAGTTGATGAAGGTAAAGAAGAAATCACAGGAACGGAAGAGGTAAAAGAAGACAAAGGAAGTTCATTTAGAACTGGTCCTAAAGATCCACTATCAAAACCACTGATAAAGAGCTGATTTATAGATTCATGAGTGTCAGGAGGAGGAGAAATATCATCATCAGGGATGATCACCGGAGTAATAACAGGTTCGGAAAGAGATAAGTGAGGGGAGACATCAGCCTCATTTTCAGAGACGATACGTCTCCTGACTCTTGGTCTTGACACCAGAGAACCCTCGTCTTCTTCTTCAGAATCATCTTCTTCAGCGGATTTTCTCTTTACAGATTCCAAGAATATATCTTGAACTGAAGATCCCAAGAATATATCTTGATCTGAAGAGGTGCGAGCACATAAGGAGTCACGGGACGCCAAGATGGCCTCTGGAGTAATTCCTCGAATGGCAAAACCTGATAGAAAGAAGGTTGGAAGTTAGAACAACAAAAATACTTAAATAGATAAGGTAAAAATAGAAATTCTTACCATGAGTTTTTACTTTCCAACCATAACGGTTGGAAAGAGTTTTCCATGATCTACCCTCCATTGGGGCAATCCTCAGTAACTTTTCTACACAACCACGGAAGTTGGGCACAGATTCCACAACACCCATGGTTGCTGAAAAGAAAAAGAAGCAAGATTAAGAAAAATAAGCAAGCCTAGGAATAAAAAGGCACGAGAAGAATTTAACACTTACGTGCAAAATTCCAGTTCTCAGGGAAGCAGATGTTCTTTTCACCCACTAAACCAGCAGTGGGAGCATCAACAAACCGGGCATACCAGCCACGGTCTTTATCATCCTCGGGACTCACTAAGACCCTCTTACTCCTGGCTGCTAAACCAAACACGCCGTTTCGAAAAAGCCTAAGGGAGTAAAGATGAATTAGGTGGGGTAAAGTGAATTCAATGTCTGCCATGTTAGCAAGGTGCCTCAAACAGGCGACAGCTCTCCACACAATTGGACCAATTTAACCCAAACATACATCGAAAAAATGACAAAAATCTAGAATGACCGGGTCAATGGCCGGTTTAAACCCTAGAGTAAAGGGGTATGTGTAAACAAAGGAGAATCCTATTAAGTAAGATGTGATCCTTTGATTTGAGTTAGGTATGATAATTGGGAAATCGTCACTCCAATGACAGTCCTTACGAACTATGGGAGCTAAAACTTCTGTGATTTGAGTAAGAAAGGGATCAGCATGATCTAAAGAAGCAACTTGAGTTCTAAGAGACTCTCTATCATGATAAAAGGAAATTTTAGAGGGGATTATTTCCTCAACCAACGGCTCACGAAGTGGCTCAGAAGATTCTTTATTACGAAGGGAACTCCTCTGAGAATGTGAACCCCTAGTCCCAGAAGAGGGACCAGAGCTAGAAGAAGGAGTTGACGTACTACCACGAACAGATCCAAGGCTACAGAGTCTACCCCCTCTTCTGTGTCTAATCGGAGCATTGGGGAAGCTATCCAGAGTGGGGGTTCTCTTAGGGTTAGGATTTGATGAAGACATGGCAGAGAGGGTTGAAGTGGAGCAGAAAATAATAAGGAGGTTTCGAAAGATTAGAGTGTTTGATACGCTTTATGTGAAACAAGACAAGAAGAGAAGTTATATTTATACTAAAGGATAACTGGCAAAGAGAAAAAGTACGATGATGGAAGAACCATAATGATGATAACTGATACTTCGTGAAAAGTGAAGCCGAAAAGAAAGCCTAAAAAGGTGCTGCAAAATAGTACGACCAATAAGAGAATGACACGTGTCTAGTGCATTAAAAGGAAGTGACAGTTGAAGCGTCAACTCTGTCAGAGCATTAATGGTGACAAAAATTCTCCTTTAATGAATTCCACTTCCCAAATATTCGAACTGATGAATAAATGGAAAGTGGGGGGACTATCTGTTGGGAAAAATTTGTATTCATATATATATGATGACGTGTCCTGACACGTGGAATGGATAATGAGTTATGATTTGCCACGGTTCAAGAGTTACAAACAGGTACGGGTAAAAAGAGGCACGAGACGAGAGGCTTAGCGGCCCGTTCCTGTTTAAGCTTATTTACATACGAGCAATGAGAAGAATGAACCTGGCTAAAGAAAAAGATGCAAATACGGCATTTAAAGGGTATTAAATGCTGGAGGCGTTAAGGAATATATACATTCAATTTAATGATTATGTAACGTAGCATTTAATGTCATTAATCACTCATAATAGCCTCATTATGACTTAGACATAACGTGCATCCCCAAAGATTCTCAAAGGGACCTATAAAAGGAGAAATATGTAATCACTGGAGGGACAGGTGACTATTGAAATATACTCTGATTTACCAGCTTTCATACTTGGCTATTCTAAAATTTCTTTCTTTATTTAATTTTTCGATTATCAGTAACCCGATTCTTCTAATTTCTAACTTTGACTAAAAATCTATTTTTTGGTTAAACAATGTGATTTAATTTTAAACACTAGCTATCTTATCAAAAGTATTTTCCCTAATATTCCATCCGAAAATAAGTCATACCAAACTCAAAATATTTTTTTTATTTTTTAATAAAAAATTTCCCTCTAACAGACCTCCACGTGTAATTAAAAAAGGGAAAAGATTCAAATTTGCCCTTTAATTATGCAAAATGGAATAATTTTGTCCTCCGTCAATAAGTCCTAGTTCGGGGTAGATATTCTATATTTATATTATACTAGTCTTAGGGTACGTGCTTTACACGTGTACTCTATATTAACAAATATATTATTTTAAAAAATGACATAAATATTGTTAAATAATATAATTATAAAATAAAAATTAGTGAAAAATATATAAGTTCCTGAAAAGATTGAATTATATTTTGGTACGGACTTAGCACTTTTAATATAGTATGGATAGATATAAATGATTAGCCAAGATACGATAGTAACTCGTTTTATAGACCGAATTGTTCAATTTAAAATGAATAGAGTTATATATTTAACCTTCAAAATATTTATATTTTTGCATTCTCTTTCCATTTCTTTTATTTTTCCTCTACATTCCATTTTCTTTCGATAATATTTTGTGATGCATGAAATGGACAAATAAAAATATGTCATCTTGGAGTCATTTTACTTTGTAACCAATCCTAATAATGTTTCGCATTTTACTTACTTTCGATTTGGAACAAAGAATAAATATGAAATATTCCAAATTCATTCAAAATAAGATAATGTATTGCTATCTTCCTTTCTTTTTCTCTAAATTAACACTTTAGAGCATATATCATGATTACAAAGATAATATTATAAACCTAACAATTTGTAGGAAAGATATTATTGTATTGCTAATATAGAGTTAAAACGTCTATCATTTTATTGATTCTCAACCCTAATATATACCTATATGAAAATGTTTCCAGATAATTAACTCTAAAAAATTCCTTTTATATAATTTTAATAAGTTTTTAGATGTTTTTTGAACTAATATAGATTGTTAAATACTAATAGTTTAATTTCCACACCTATTTAGACAGCACCACTCAAAGTTTGGACGGAAACGTGAATAGCCTATTCCTGTTCGTTCATATTCTTAGTTTTACTATGAAAGTTAAATTAAATCTGTTGTAACTAAAAGTTAAGGAAGATTAACTTTCAAACCCAAAGATAGATATTCAATTTGTTATGTATGAATTATTTATATTGATCTTTCAATTTATTGGGGTAATGTTATTAGAGGTGAGTAAGTGACGAATGTATAATATTTTATGATTCTTATGAAATATTGTTATGTTTTTTTTCCCTGCATATATATTGAAGGAATAATCTAGTTTTCATAAGGTTGTTATCACGACCCAAATCCACTAAGGGTCGTGGTGGCGCCGGACACCGTTGTCAGGCCAGCCAACTCAAATACTTTAAGTTAGTTTCGTTTTAACACTTTTGAAATACAGGATTTTTCCTTCATTATTTAGAAATTTTAAAGAATATATTTTCAAATCAAATTTAAAGGTTAAGCAATTAATACAATACTCCAAACCATCCCAGAAATCCGGTGTCACAAGTGCATGAGCATCTACTGATAAGAGAAATGAAATACAACATCCGCCCGGGATACAGTGGACGGAAAGTAAATACAGTACAAAGGAAGGGACTACTCTAGCTGCGGCCGTCTCGAATGATGCAGCTCACCTAGTCCCAGAATCATCCGTGCTGCTATGCCTAGTAAGCCACTGGAGTCACATAG
>NW_017678603.1:5774-11297 GCF_001879085.1 Nicotiana attenuata
ATTCAAGCCATCACTGGGTTCACAAATAATCCAAGTGTAACATGCTTTCGGGTCCTAGACTACCCGGACAATAGCATAATAGTAGCTAAGCATGGACTCTCGTCACCTCGTGCGTACGTAGCCCCCACAAATAGGAGCACATAACCAATTTAACTCACCTATGGGGTAAATTCCCCCTCACAAGATTAGAAAGGAGACTCACCTCGCTCCGAAGATCCACAACCGGCATTCTACATTATTCCGAAGGCTCGAACCAACGCAAAATGCTCCAAAACTAGCCAATGGTCATACAAATCCATTAATATAAGCTCAATTAAACTTACAACCCAATTTGTAACAATTCCTAACCCCGAACGAAAAGTTGACGAAAATGCCCTCGGGCCCACGTGCCTGGAATCCAAAATTTTTCGAAGATAAATATTACCCATAGCCTCACGAACTCAAATATATGATTTTCTCTAAATTCCAGACCCAAAATCGTGGTCAAATTCCAAGAATACAAATTTTCTAGGTTTTCCCTCAAACCCCAAGTTTCTACAATTTTCCATGTCTAAATCCATATATAAACCTTGTATATACTCAAAACTAGTAGAAATCACTTACCTCATGCTTGGTGATGAAAATGGAACTCTAAAGTTGCTCCAACATCGGCTCCCATGGAAGAAATAAAGTGAAAATGAGCCAAACTTCGATTTTTAAAGAAATTTCTCTGTCTCCAGCAATTTCCGCTTCCGCGGAAAATTTTTCGCTTCCGCGGTCCCGCTTCTGCGGAAAATTTCCGCTTCCGCGGACAAATTCCCGCTTCCGCGGTCCCGCTTCTGTGGAACATTTCCGCTTCTGCGGTTATGACAGCAACCAGCACTTTCTCGACACGGAAATGAGCATAACTCCCTCATACGATCTCCAAATTCGACGATTTTTTTTGCTATAGCTCCGAAATTACGATACGGATCTAATGGCTCAATAAAAACTTAATTTGGAGCTCATTTGCTTAATATGGTACCCCTTTTGTGTCCAAATAAACGGCGTTAAAGTATCAAACAAGAGCGCGATACAACCCGAAACACACCCGAGGCCCCCGGGACCCCAACCAATCTCACTAACCTGTCCCAAAACACATTACGGACTTGCTCGAGGCCTCAAATCACATCAAACAATGCTAAAATCAAGAATCAACCTCCAATCCAAGCTTTATGAACTTTAGAACTTCCGACTTCTACTTCCGATGCTTAAACCTATGAAATCACGTCCGACTGACCTCAAATTTTGCACACAAGTCATATTCAACATTACGGACCTACTCCAACTTTCGGAATCGGATTCCGACCCCGATATCAAAAAGTCCACTTCCGGTCAAACTTCTCAAAAACCTTCAAATTTCTATCTTTAGCCAAATGGCTTCAAAATAACCCACGGACCTCCGAATTCACTTCCGATCACGCTCCCAACTCCAGAATCACCGTACGGAGCTACTCCCAATCTCGGAATTCCAAACGGACATCGATAACGCTAAAATGCACTTCAAGCCAAACTTAAGAAATTTCTTCCAAAATGCTAACTTCCACAATAGGTGCCAAAACGCTCCCGGGTTATCCAAAACCCGAACCGGGCGTACGCCCAAGTCCGATATCATCATACGAACCTGCTGGAATCTTCAGATCCCGATTCCGAGGTCGTTTGCTCAAAAATCCAATCCTAGTTCATTCTTTCAACTTTAAGCTTCTGAAATGAGAATTTTCATTTAAATTTAACTCCGATCTTTCTGAATTCCAATTCCGACCATGCGAACAAGTCACAATACCTGAAATGAAGCTGCTCATGGCCTCAGACTGCTGAACGAAGCGCTAGGGCTCGAAACGACCGGTCGGGTCGATACAGTTGTTTAACCAAGAAATAGAATTTTGACTAAAGCTATATTTTAGAAGAACACGCGTTACTGGTAATCGCAATAATATATAAAAGAGAATAATTTGAATAGCCAGAATATAATTGAATAAATCAAGTAAACCAAAGTATATTCAGATGATTTTTCGTGTCCCTACAATTGTTCAGTCTTCTCCTTTTAAAGCTATCTTAGATGTAAGTGCCTTGCTTTGGTCATAATAAGGTTATTATGGGCAATAAATGGCATTGAATGCTACGTTACATAATCATTACATTTAAGACAGATTCTCTAACGTTTTCAGCATTTAATGCTTATCAAATATTGTATTTGGACCCTCGTATGCTGTCAGATTCATTGCTTCTGATTCTTGGATATAAATGACTTAAATAGGTACGGGCTCCGTGTTACTTGTCTGATGTCTCGTGCCTCTTCCTCTTTCCTTGCTCGTATCTGTTGTAACTCTTGACTCGTGGTTAATTGCGATTCTTTGACCATTTGACTAATCCACGTGTCTTGACGCGTCACCTTTATATATAAATATAATTTTTCCAAATACAGATAGTCCCCCCACTTTCCATTTCTTCATCAGTTGAATATTTGGGAAGTGGATTTCATTAAAAGAGAATTTTTGTCACCATTAATGCGTTAACAAAATTGACGCTTCAATTGTCACTTCCATTTAATGCGTTTTACACGTGTCATCCTCTTATTAGCTCTACAGTTTTGCAGCACTTTCTTAGGCTTTCCTTTCGGTTTCTCTGTTCACGAAGTGTCAGTTATCATTATTATGGTCCTTCCATCATGGTACTTTTTCTTTTTGCCGGTTGTCCATCAGTATAAATATAATTTCTTTTCTTGTCTTTTTCCACATAAAGCGTATTGAACACTTCAATTCTTCAAATCCCTATTCACTTCTTCTTCACTTCAATCTTCTTCGCCATGACTTCATCAAACCCTAACCCTAGGAGAATTCCTATTTTAGATAACTTCCCCAGTGCTCCCATTAGGCATAGAAGAAGTGGTAGACTTCGTAGCTTAGGGTCTGCTCGCGGTGGTAGCACATCCACGCCTTCTCCTAGTTCTGGTCCCTCTTCTAGAACTAGAGGTTCCCTTTCTCAAAGGTCTTCTTCCAGGAACAAAGAACCCTCTGAGCCTTTACGTGAGCCTTTAGTTGAAGAGATAGTCCCAACAGAACTATCTTTTCATCATGATAGGGAATTTCTTAGGAACCAAGTTGCCACTTTAGATCGTGCCGATGCTTTCCCTACTCAAATTACAAAAATTCTAGCTCCTATAGTTCGCAAGGACTGTTACTGGAGTGATGATTTTCCCATTATCATTCCTAATCCAAATCAGAGGATCACTTCGTACATGATTGGATTCTCTTTTGTTTATACATACCCTTTTACTCTAGGGTTCAAACCAGCCATTGACCCGGTCATTCTAGATTTTTGCCGTTTTTTCAACATTTGTTTGGGTCAAATTGGTCCAATTGTATGGAGGGCTGTCTCCTGTTTGAGGCACCTCGCCAACTTGGCAGATGTTGGCTTTACTTTCCCCCACCTAATTCACCTCTACTCCCCTAGGCTTTTCCCTAATGGCGTTTTTACCCTAGCAGCCAGGAGCAAGAGGGTTTTAGTGAGCCCCGAAGATGATAAAGACCGTGGCTGGTATGCTCGGTTTGTTGCTGCCCCCATTACTGGTTTAGTGGGTGAAGATAACGTTCCCTTCCCTGAGAAGTGGAACTTTGCACGTAAGTGTTATATCTTTCTCGTGCCTTTTTCTTTCAAGCTTATTAATTTCTCTAATGTCGCTTCTTTTCTTTTCTCAGCAACCATGGGTGTTGTGGAGAATGTGCCTAACTTTCGTGGTTGGGTAGAAAAATTGTTGAGGGCTGCTCTAATGGAGGGTAGGTCATGGAAACATCTTTCCACCCGTTATAGTTGGAAAGTAAAGACTCATGGTAAGAGTTTTTATTTTATCTTTCACGTATATAAATATTTTCTTTTATTGTTCTAACTTTTATCCTTCTTTTTATCAGGATTTGCTATTCGAGGGGTTACTGCTGAGGCAGTTGCGGCCTCTCGTGACTCTTTGGGTACTCGTACCTCTTCAGCCCGAGAAATAATCTTGGGTTCTTCTTCTGCAAAAAGAAAAGCTACTGAAGAAGAGGATGAAGGAGGCTCCCTGGTGACGAGACCACGAGCTAGAAGACGTATCATCTCAGATGACGAAGCTGAAGTCTCACCTTGTCTACCTCTTCCCGAGCCTGTTGATACCCCAGTTGTTATTCCTGATGATGACGCCACTCTTCACGATACCCGTGAGTCCATTGATCAACTTTTTATTAGTGGTTTTGATAGTGGAAACTTAGGGCCTGTTTTAAATGAACTTCCCTTATCTTCCTTTTCTACTCCCGCGCCTGTGACTCTTTCCTTACCTGCCTCAACTGTTTCTGTTCCTCCCTTTACTATTTTTACTCCTTCCACCGCTCCTCCTTTGATAATTCCCCCACCTATCGTTCACCATACGGAGGTGGGTTCTTCAAGTAGAAGTACTGCTATGAGGAGCGTAACTATTGAAGTTCCTGCTGATAGCAGCCTCTTAAGGAAGTCAGGTCAAGCTGACGTTTGGCTCGACCCTTTAATTCGCCCAATTGAGAAAGCAAAATTGGAGAGCCATAGCAGCCTGACTTTAATGAATGACATAATGCATGCCACTTTGAAGGTATTTTCCTTCTTTCTCTTCTTTACTTTGTAAAAATTTCTATCTTCGAGATTCTTATTTCCCTTTCTTTTTTCATAGGTCAATCTTATCGGCACTGAGCTGATGAACAGAATCTCTCTCTTGGAGAAGGTAGCACGTGATTCAGAGAAGGTTGCACGTGATTCCGAGTTGGAAGCAATCAATTGGAAGGAATAATTTGACAGTGCTCAAATAGACATGGAGGATTTACAAGAGAGCAAGAGTACCTTAGAGCCGCAAGTGCGAGCATTAACTTCGGAGCTAGCGGTTACCAAGGCTTCCTTGAACCAAGCATAAAAAGAAAAAGAACGCCTTGAATCCTCCTTTTCAGAACAGTTGTCTAAGGCTAGCGAAGAGAACAGGACGTTGAAGGCTCTGCTGAATCAAAAAGAAGTTTATGCTGGAGAGCTCGTGCAAAATTTAACTCAAGCACAAGAAGAGCTTCGAGTCTCTACTGATAAGGTACGTGCTTTAAAGAGCTCTCATGTTTCTCTTCAAGCTTCTTGTAACTCCGCCTTGGCCAAAAATGAAGAGCTCAAGAATGAGGTGGCAGCTTGGGAAAAGGATTATGAGATCCTTGAAGAAAAATTTGATGTTGAGGTAAGTTGGGCTTTTTTGAATTCACGTCGTGATACCCTAATTGAAGCTGGTCAAGAAAACTTCGACCTGGAGTCAGAATTAGCTAAGGTTAATGAAACCATTGAACAAGCTCAGCAAACACAGGATTTTCCTTCTCCCATGATTGAAGCTCCCGTGGTTGAAGCTCATACGGGTATCACATCTTCTTCAAGCCCAATCGAACCTACTGCCACAAGCCAGGTTGAAACCACATCTGCTGATGCTCTTGCTCAAGTTGAGCCTGTTGCTGTGAATCAAGATCAACCCGCAACCGT
>NW_017678603.1:11988-16445 GCF_001879085.1 Nicotiana attenuata
TTCTTTATAACCTGCTTTAGAACAATAAATGCAAGGTTTTTCTTTACAACCTGCTTTAGTACATAGCTTTTACCCTAACTACAGTAAGGTTTTCTTTAGCCTTGGCTCATGACTTCATGTGACTTTTATTACTCTGCACTTGACTTTTTCAGGCTTGATTTTTCTTCAATCTTCTCTGCCTTCTTTATATATACTTGTGTATATTATGTAGTCCCCCAAGTGTTTGAGTGTTGAAGTATGAAGCCTCGAGCACTTGATAGTTTCTCTCATTTGGTCCTTTTCCTGAAAAGGATATACATACGGGACTCGGAGGTACGATTGTAGATGAAGACTGCTTAACCCGTTTAAATTTCTATTAGAATAATTGTAACCCTAGGCCAGGAATTTTAGGTTATTCCGTGTGCCTTACAAGTCGTGACTCATCATTTAGTACGGGCTAGCTTTTTGCCTATCATCTAAAATCGTTAGTAAAATCTTAACAATTCAAAAAATTAAACGTAAAATGGTGATACCTGACCGTGGGTATTCCTTAGAAGTAATATCTCTTCAAATGAACAGCATTCCAATGTGAAGGCAATACTTTGCCATCCATTGTCTCCAATTCATATGCTCCCTTGCCTGCAATATCACGAACTCTATAGGGTCCTTCCCAAGTTTGACTCAATTCACCCGTGTTGGCTGCCTTTGTGGATTGAAAAACCTTTTTAAGCACGAAGTCCCAAATTTTGAAGAATCTGAGGCGTGCTTTCCTGTTGTAATATCGTTCTATTACTTGTTTTTGTGCTGCCATTCTTATTAATGCAGCTTCTCTCCTGCCTTCTAGTAGATCCAGATTGACCCGCATCTCTTCGTCATTAGATTCTTGTGTCGCTTGCATGAATCGTGTGCTTGGTTCTCCTATATCAACTGGAATCAAAGCCTCAGCTCCGTAAACCAATAAAAAGGGTGTTTCTCCTGTGCTCGTTTTTGCTGTTGTGCGATATGCCCATAAAACACCAGGTAGCACCTCTGGCCAATTTCCTTTTGATTCTTCCAAATGCTTCTTTAAATTATTGACAATAAACTTGTTTGTTGACTCTGCTTGCCCATTATCTACGGGATGATAAGGTGTGGACGTAATCCTTTTAATTTGCCAACTTTGAAAAAATTCTGTGATTTGAGCTCCAATAAACTGAGGACCATTATCACATACGATCTCCTTTGGCACGCCAAATCGGCATATGATGTTTCGCCAAATAAAATCTTTGACTTCCTTTTCTCGTACCTGTTTGAAGGCTCCTGCCTCTACCCATTTAGTAAAATAATTAATAAGTACGAGCAGAAATTTTACCTGTCCTTTTGCTTGTGGTAATGGACCCACGATATCCATTCCCCATTTCATGAATGGCCATGGTGTGATGACCGGATGTAATAATTCCGCGGGTCTATGCATGTTGTTACCGTACCTTTGACATTTATCACATTTGGCCACGAAACTTTCTGCTTCTTCTTCCATTTTTGGCCAATAGTAACCTGCCCTGATTAAGGTTCTTACCAATGATCTTCCTCCAGCGTGATTTCTACAATGCCCCTCATGTATTTCCCTCATTACGTACTCTGTTTGAGAAGGTCCGAGGCATCTAGCTAAGGGGCCACCGAACATTTTACGATATAGGTTGCCTTGATTTAAACAATAGCGAGCAGCCTTTTTTCGAAGTGCATGGGCTTTTTTCTGTTTTGCCACAGCCAGTGCCACATCTGTACAGAACATTTGTCAAGCCGAAATACAATGAAGAGGAGGAGGATGAGGCTTTTACAGCCGAAGAGGTTGAAGAGATTTGTGGGGCAATGAGGAAGATACTATATGAAACCCACATGGTCCACGCAGGGGAGGGCTCAAGCACCGCTGAGGTGCTGTATATGGGATCTAACGCCAAGCTGCAGAATTGGAAGGCTACGCCATTCCCAATCAGGCGGGAGTCCTGGTAGACCTGTCCTGCCACTTTTTCTGCATCGCGAGTTATTCCAGGGTGTAACTCGGATGTTTTCTTTAGTTTCCTGTCTTTCAATTTCCAAATGTAAACCCTATTATCTTCAAATTCCAAGAAATGAAATCAATATTTCATCGTTCATCTTTCTTTATTCTTTCTGATTCTACTATTTTTCTCATTTATTTTTTCTTTCAGTTCTAATAATGCGGCTTTAAATAACATGACATGCTTGCGGACTTCATGCCCAGATCCTAAGACGCTGTCAGACTTCGAAATAATGAGTCAAGAGCCAGAATGCAAAGAAGATAAGTTTGAGGAAATAAAACAAAGAGTTTGAACAACTGAAGGAAATTTGGTTCCAGAACTGGAAAGGTCCATACATTACAACAAGAGTACTGCCAAAAGAGTGCGTTGTACTTGGGACACATCGAAGGAAATGGCCCCAAAACAACTGTCAATGCAAATGCAGTGAAAAGGTACTATGTTAGATCCTCCATATAGTTCTAATATTCTCCGGTTGGGATGACGAAGGTTTTCATTCTCGCTACCCAAACACTATCAACCCTTTGCAAACCCTTTGAGCCGGCTCTCATTCTTTGATTACCCTCTTTGGAACCTGGAAGTGTTATTGAAAAATTAAATGAAAAAAAATAGAAGAGAGAAAAGGGGAAGGAAAGGGCAAAGAAAATGGAAAAGAAAAAAGAAGAAGAGAAAAGATGAAAAGAGAGAGAGAGAGAGAGAGAGAGGAAAAAGAAAATGAAATGAAAAAGAAAGAAAAAGAAAGAAAAAAAAATAAAACAAAACAGAAAAAACAAAAGATAAACAAAAAAAAAGGACAAAGCTTCCTGAACTACGTCTGACTTGATTCTGAAAGGATACGTAGGCAGCCTCTCTCTGGGGTTCAGTCACACCAAAACAAAAATTTCAATTCCCCCAAAAGTGAAACAGGGGCAAATGATATAATGGCTCAGCAATGAGCCCACCAGAACGGTTCCAAAGTTGTAATTCCATCCAGATTCTTTTTACCCAAACCTTGTCCAAGTCTTTCTGATCAATTGGCAAAGGCATTGGAATCGGAAAACACTATTGTTGGAATCTGATGCAATCAAACTGAGAGAAATAAAATGAGAGAGTCTTATCAGTGAAAATCTACGGGCACCATAAGGCGACGGTGAGTAGAGAAATTGAAAATGAGAGAGTCCGTTTAGTGAAAACATGTAAAGAGCACTATCGGGCGACGGTGAGAAGAGAAATGAGAGAGGTCGATTGGCGAAAACCCACAAAGGGCGTCGTTGGCCGAAGAGAAGACATCTCCCACCATTGAAAGAGTCCTGGCAAGATTCCCTGGTTTTGAAACGTGGGTCAATGAGTCTATGAGAAGTTGGGATAGTTTGTGCGGGTCGGGCATCCAGTCCAAGAAGCATGTCATGTCTATTTGAAGCCTGCACGCACCCCAGATAAGTCCTTCCTTCCTCTCGAAAGGGACACTTCTCTTTAAATTCATTTTCTTGCCTTTTGTTTACTTTTTCCTTGAATCCCTTTCGGTTTAACTCTCTTCCCGAAACTAATACAAAGAAAAGATGGCAAGATTGGTGTTACAGGGCTCTGCCTAGCAAAAGCTAAAGAAAAGTACCCAACCTCAGCGGGTGCGTCAGGCCAATCCCGACTGGCCATGATGGATGATGCTCTGAAAGCAAAGTTAATGAAAAGGAAAAGAAAGTCAAGGACAAAGGTCCTAAAGGCAGAATAAAGTGAAAGGGTCGAAGCCCCACGCGGGCGAGTTGTCATGAAAAACTTAAAAGTTGAGCCCTTCGGTTTGAGAGAGAGGTTAATCTTCAAAACCAGAAAGCAGCAGAGGTTCTCAACAGAAGCTGGGCCGGGATCAAGCAATTGAGACGATCAAGGCCACAAAACCAACCACCGTTTCAAACTAACAATTGTTTTTTGTTTGAAAATTTGAAACAGGTACAATTCAAGCAACCGTGCAAGAAGCAGTTGCAACCAAAAGGGAAAAGAAATGCGCAAATGCTGAAACAGCTTTGCAGCAAGGAACCAACCAAAAAGGAAGTTTCCTCCAAATTCTTTCCTGCATTTTCTACTAAAAAATAAAATGAAGAATGATAAAAAAAATAAAAAAAGGAAGAAAAATCCAAAATCATCGTAGCATAGGGCCCCATTCCCTAGATATCCCGGCATAACCCGTGGACCTCCCCGGCATAACCCGAGGACCTTTTTTCTTTGCTCCCTGGCATAACCCAAGAGCCTTTTTCTTTCAATCCCGGCATAACCCGTGGACCTCCCTGGCATAACCCAAGGAGCTTTTTTCTTTCAATCCCGGCATAACCCGTGGACTTCCCTGGCATAACCCAAGAAGCCTTTTTCTTTCAATCCCGGCATAACCCGTGGACCTCCCTGGCATAACCCAAGGAGCTTTTTACTTTCAATCTCGGCATAACCCGTGGACCTCCCTGGCATAACCCAAGGAGC
>NW_017678603.1:16483-17019 GCF_001879085.1 Nicotiana attenuata
ATCCCGGCATAACCCGTGGACCTCCCTGGCATAACCCAAGGAGCCTTTTTTTCTTTCAATCCCGGCATAACCCGCGGATCTCCCTGGCATAACCCAAGGAGCTTTTTTCTTTCAATCCCGGCATAACCCGCGGATCTCCTTGGCATAACCCAAGGAGCCTTTTTTCTTTCAATCCCGACATAACCCGTGGACCTCCCCGGCATAATCCAAGGAGCCTTTTTCTTTCAATCCCGGTATAACCCGTGGACCTCCCTGGCATAATCCAAGGAGCCTTTTTCTTTCTTATCCCGGCGTAACCCGCGGACCTCCCTAGCATAACCCAAGGACCCTTTTTCTTTTATCCCGGCATAACCCGTGGACCTTCCTGGCATAACCCAAGGAGCTTTTTTCTTTCTTATCCCGGCATAACCGCGGATCTCCCTGGCATAACCCAAGGAGCCTTTTTTCTTTCAATCCCGGCATAACCCGTGGACATCCCTGGCATAACCCAAGGAGCTTTTTTCTTTCAATCCCGGCATAACCCGTGGACCTCCCTG
>NW_017678603.1:18613-20883 GCF_001879085.1 Nicotiana attenuata
AAACTCACACCAGAGCTTCCTCTCATCTCCCTCATACCCATGCCACTATTTATTCCCTTCAAATCCCACTGGAAACCCCCAAACATCCCAAACCCTAGCCGCTGCCTTTGAACCCTCCGCTGTGGCCGGCAGCGCGACCACAAAATGACCCCAAAATAACACTCCGTAAACTCCACAACCCCCTCACCACGAATATCCATCCCATTTCTTTCAAATCACCCAGGAACTGCTCAAATCTTGAATCAAAACAAAACCCTGATTTCCAAGAGGTCCCCAGCCCGTCTCTTCTTGAAGACTTGGGTCCATTTCGAGGTTATTCGTGTGTTCTTATTAAGAACACACGATTAATATCGTAATGGGCCAGAAAATCCGAAGAATGGGAAGCTTTGATCCTGTCTTTCAGTTATAAAGGTCTTGTAGGTATTTCTTTTCCATTTTTTTTCCTTTGAGTAATTTATTTTCTTTATTTCCTCTTTTCTGTTTTGCTTTTCCAGTTTTAACTGTTTCTCCCCTTGCTTTTGAAATTCTTAGTTTTCTAAATTTCACAGTGTTAATTACATACACGTTAGTCTTTTTAAGAAGTTTTCTTTTCTTTAAATAGTTTGAGATTTTAATTCAAATTTCATTAAGTGTTTAGTTGCATCAATTGGGAATTAGTAGAAATTTTGCCCAAATTGCTTCTGTCTCTGTTGATTTCAGTTTTCAATTCAGAGTTTGGTTTTGTTTGATTGGTTTGGGCTCGAGGTGTATACCCTTAAGCCCAATTTTGGGCTGGTTGCTTAAAGGATTCAACCCTAGGGTCAATTTGACTCATAGCCCATTTAAGTAAGGTAATTTCAGGAGTTTAGGGGGGTATATTAGGTAATTCAATTAGAGAATCTTGCAGTAACAGAAATAGGAAGCCCCTAGAAGCTTCTAGTGTGGGGTTTTAATTTGAATTTCAGGTTCTGGGTAGTATAACTTGGAAAACAAGTCAGAATCCTAGGGACTTTTAAGCAAAAAGCAGAAATTAAAAAAGGACCTAAAGGGTAAAAATAAACCAGCAGGGCTGCCCTAATTGCTTGCCTATAAAGGCATACCATTCTTGCATTTCAAGGGAGATTTTTCGGAGATTTGAGAGCAAAAAGATTGGAGAGCCTACAGAGAAAAGAGCTGAAAATACATAGGGGAGATCAGATTTTAGGGATTTTAAGAGCTAAAACTACAAAAAATTTCACTGTTCTATTGAAATTCCAGAAAATCCTTTAAGTTTCCATTCTCAAATTATTCCTGAATAGCTGAAGGGGTAAAATGAGTTGAATCTGTGTGGGTATTCAGTTTGATTGGTTCATTTTGGGTTGGATCTTCAATTACTGAACTTTGTTGACATTGCTGTGGATTCAAACCTATTTTAAGTGATTATTTCTGGGTTGATTTTGTTGTCCCTGTTACTGCTAGTGCTGAACTTGCTGCCTCTTACTTCTTCCTTATTTCCTGCTTCCAGGTACTTTCCTTAGCTCATAATTGAGGATCGATTGCAGAACCTGTAATAGTTTGAAGTGTGTTGAATGAAGGCTGCATTTAAGTTGATATCCCTGTTGCTTTACTTTCATTTTACATTTAGTACCTAGGTTCAGAACTATAACTGTTGATTGGGCTTCCTTTTCCCTGAAACTTGTGTATGAAAGAGATTCTTATAAAAGTATTTCTTATGTGTATTGATAAACTGGACTGTGGACTTTGATTATGTAGATTCATTCTTGACTTTCTGTTTTGATTTTAGTTACTGTTAGTACTCTACCATGTTATTCCTCTTGGCTACATTTTATTTCGACTAGCTCATTTATGCTCCATGTTTGGTATGTCAATTAATGGCATATGATAAACATTTGGAACTCATGACAAAGCTGCAATCAGTGCTATCGTTTGTACTTGTAAATATTAGGCAGTACTGATTCGTTTCATTTTTTTTTGAGTTTGTTTGATTATGTGGGGGTTGACACATTCATTTGTTGATAGCAATATAAATTAGCAGGTCATCAGTCCTATAGGAATCTGGTTGAATAATTTGTGTAGTCATAAATACTGGGTATGGTTGGGTTTTCAATTTCGATGAGTGTTTGACAAAATTGTTAAGTTATGAGGTTTCATTTCATATAAGGATTAGAATCAGGTCTATATTTTGTCATAAAAGCTTACTAATTAATGTTTCGAAATTAAAGGGTCAGTTATCGAAAGCTTGTTTATTTCGTTTAATAACTCAGCAACCTGTGAATTAAGAGATTCGATCT
>NW_017678604.1:0-15904 GCF_001879085.1 Nicotiana attenuata
TAACTCCCAAACAAATGTGGCTAACAGGCTGATCAAGGGTGTGCCAGCACTCCTAAGTTGACTCGGGTATGACCACCAGCCTGCCATGGCCTTCCCAGAATCCCCTCTATTGCACTTACACTCATTCCTAGTTTCTAAGTTCTGCCCCCCCTCCTATGAGCCTTGCTTTGGGGCCTTGAGTTCCCTCTGAACTTGGACATCTGAGGGCTGGCCCTTCCACACTGCACTTTAATTCAATTCTGCAATTTATTTGGGTTTAAGCACTGCCCGGAGTTCATGAGGCTCTTGGGAACTCTAACACACCCAGAAAATGAGAAAGGCTTTGGAAATCAGATCTTTGGAGTTGGTTTATTTCATGTTTCAGACTTGGAGTCTAAATTAGGCTCTCTTTGGTTGTACTTTAATTTCTGATGTGATTTTACTTTCCTTTATTCATTCTGGGTTGTAATAATTTGTAATAACTTATGGGGGTATATAGTGAAAAGGGGAGGGTCACTCATGTATGCATGTGGGTAAACATCATGTTCTTAGGTGTTTATTCCTGCAATCTCATCCTGCTTTTTCTCTATGCATATCATATAGAAATCCTGCTTATAGTTCTGACAAGGACGACACAAATATTGAAGGTGGAAAGACTGAGTGAGCTGCGTTAAACCTCTTTCCACCATACCTATCGAGACGGCACGGTGTATCACAATTTGGAAAATCGCGTCACGAGCTGGTAAAACCAGTCGATCAACGGGTGCACCCGAAAACTTACAAGAGACCAACACGGCGTCGGGTGCCCTACGAAGCGATCCGTGCTAGAGACCATATCACCTCAACCCGAAGGCCTCAAACTAGATTTTGATGGTGATACACTGCCCGCCTGCTACAAGGATATTCTCCTGCTCTCTAATACCTCCAGATAGAAACCTTACTTCCTCCCCACGGATTTAAACACCTGTCATCCACTCCACGGGCCGAGACACTTCACACTCAAACTCTTGCACTTATCACTGAAGCTACCTAGCTAACCGTTCATATTAGTGCGCACACACATTAAGGAGATGACCTTCTATGATACAGGAAACGCCCCATTGTCACAATAAGATCAACATCCGGGTCTTCCTCTCTAAGAACCCAAACGAGATCACACGGTTCAAATCCATGTCTTTTGTCGAGAACAACTGTAAAATTCGTGGAGGAAGCCTAAATGGTAGCATATGCACATACAGTTCTGAAATGTAGTGCTCCCAAACAATACTTCCGAAGAGTCTATCAGTAAGGTACTAAGCAAGTTGGGGAAAATCCGTGAGAGTTGCGCTAACGCTTTTGTTTTGCAGAAAAGGTCCGAGCGCGACAGAAAGTCCCCAGACAATTTGGGGGGCGTAGTGGCTAAAAGGCACAACACACATTATCACTAAGCCACCCTCCCAAGAGTACCCTTATTAAGACCGCGATCATGACGCGCGTTTCAAAAGGCCAATAAAGCCCGCGGACTCAACTTCCTATTCTTTCCAAACTCAATAACACCACTTCTTGGGGCAAAAACCTTCAGGCAAGAACTTCTCACAACCATATAAGACCACATTTCGAACCTCTGCTAACGGACCCACCTGCATAGGAGGACTTCTGCACGTCTTCACTGTCGTTTAGGAACGTATACGACCTCTCAACGAAAAATAACAACTTCGCATACTCCATATGAGAGGGCGTCGCGCAATTCATCACTAGGAATACCAAATCCTGTCCCAATAGCCTACCTCGTGACAGTGCCCCGGGGTGTCCTCGAACGCAAATCCTAACTGAGGAGTGGACCTTTAGCATCAGGCACTTCACACCATTTAATTAACCGAAGAGCACTCATATACGTAGGATTTACAGCCATTGCGGAAATCTCGGGACACTGGAGGTAACAGATGTTGCTTCCTAGTAGGTTGGCTTCAAAACACAGACGTAACACACGCAAAGGTCAAGGAAGATCCATCCACTCATAAAGATGAGAACCTTCACGGCAAAAGAATCATATGAAAGAAACCCACAGAGCTAACACCTGTTTGAAAGGCACAATCTGTTTCCTCCATCTCTATTCGACAATCTTATCTTTCAGTGAATACACGGTAAGGAGGTACGACCAATCACCGCGGGAAAATTTTCAGCCCTACACGCACCTATTCAGATTGAGTTCACTATCACCCTTCATTCTGAGGAGTGCGGAAATATGATTCTCACGTTCCTGCAAAGGGTCCTTCCGAGAACTTGGTTGTATTTAATGTTAAACGCTCCCGCTTTGAAAATGGGATCCTGATCCGAGATAATTTAGAACTAATGGAAGAAGGCTAAGGGTTAATAACCTCTTGAACAGTTTACCCAAGACTAGCCATTTCGGTAACTCTAAGAGTACATTTAGAACGAGGCAGGAAGAGAGAACTTGGCGGCGAACATTCCATGTCAGCCATCGTAGTCAACAAATTTCCGGAAATCATTGAGCCCTGGCGAAGGCATACGGCTTCCGGAAAAGAATAGTTTAGCTCTACACACCGGGAAATGAAGGTGGCGGCGACTGGTCAAGCCGATCAATCAGACAGCCCCTTGCGAAAATCGGCAATACGTACACATGTCAGATACGAGGACAGAGTTCATGATTTGAGGGGTATGCAAAACCTCTAATCTACTCTCAGACAACTCTTGGCTCATGGAACACCTCAGAAAGGGGAATAAAGGGGCTCCCATTAGTGACTCGCTGACAGGAGATCCTACGCGACGAGACTGGAAAATGAGCACATCGCCTTCCACCAGCCAAGGCGTATGAACTTATATGCCTAAATTATGTTTGCTCAGCCAAGAGGACGCCGAGGAACTCGGTAGAATTATTTTGAAAAATTTCTGAAAGAAAGACCAGGTACAATGGATGGTCGAGTGGTTTCCCCAACGGATGTAATTCAAATTGTTTTCGATCCGAGAGCCGCATTCGTTTCTCATAACTAATTGGGTTGAGAGGAACCTTATCTTTCTTCACACTCCGGGTCACTATCATACTCGAGATGGCCATGAGGCAGGCCGCCGCATGAGATATAGAGACGGAAATCCAATCCAAGGGAGTCGTATCCAAAATCTATGAGTCCAACTTCAGGGATCCACATATTATTTCCCAGTCGACCCCAAGAAGCATTATCGATATTGAGACACTAACAAGGTGACCGAAGAAATTCTCAGCACATTGTAAGTGAGCTATCTTTTAATTCCGTAAACTCCGTCCTCATTCGCGAGAGAGGAGAACGAATCTATTGCCAGCCCCAGACAGGTATCATCAAAACATCGGATCGGTTAGTAGTGCACGCACGGCGGCACACTCTTCCGGTGGTTGAGAATTATCCAGAGAAAGACGGACATGGACAGGCTGAGGTGCGGACGCCCCCGTTGGTCCTCTCCGTACGGAAATCAACTCCCTAATCCGCGAGTCCACATTGGGGCACACAGATCTATCCACGAGAGTTATCACCGAACACGCTGCAAGGCACGCGCGCTATACCATGTAACTCTCACCACTATTCGCACCCGGATAAGTACACAATTTCTCTCGACGGAGTCGAAATAGGCTCTGAAGCACTGAAATCTCTCACTGCTACACTTAATGCCCATACACGAGAAAAGTTGAAAATCACGGATTGACATGTGGAGTAAGCACACAAGGCGCCTCTGCTCGGATGGCGATCGAGATAAAGGAACAGGACAGAGACTATGGGGAGATAAGTATCCTAGAGCAAGACGGCCGAGAGCACTTTAACGTAGCACTAAGGTCCTCAAAGAAGTCATGTGCAAGAGAGCACTTCATCAAACACAAGAAAGGATTGAAGACTCGCCGGATTGGGAGAGGACCGAAAACTGGAACCTGAACATCAGAAATCGCGACAGGGCGCGTGTCACCCATCATAGCGGGGACCCATACGTTCATTCATTTCTGACACACTGCCCTCCCATAGAGGAACTACGCGATGCTGGTTGAAGTGTTCGAGGAGATCGAAGAGCCAAATATGGGGACAGGTCTCTCTGGGATTGCATAAGTAGTTAGGAGTCCCTTTTAGTTCTTTTTTAAATGTAATAAGGCCGATTGGCCAATGGTTGACATTATTACTTTCTATTATTTAGAGGTCTGTCTTTGGATTCGTTTCTTACTGTCTTTTTTCAAAAGTCATTCAAGATACACAACAACATGATGGGCAACTTTACACGCGCACTTGATATAACAGAGGATTATCTAGGCTAACAAAAAACTAATCACTTTGATGCCGCAAACGGCTTATAGCCCACCTCCGCGGGCTAGCCAAAAGAGCAACCAAAGTTAGGAACGGCGATTTAATATTCTTGCACATGTGTTTAAATACTGCACATATTTTTTTCCTCAAACCTGCACAACTTGTTTTCACACATTAAAGGGATCCTTTTGGGCTTTAAACAAATCTGAAGCACTGTGATGGCAGTTTGCATTGAATTTCCTTTTATTACTACTTCGCCCTACGACCTCAAAACGCACAAGAATTACAGAAAATTGCTCGTCCAGCAATATCTGTCCCACTGCATGACCTATAAGTGCAGGTCCATGACCCAAACCTCCACAAATTCAAGAGAATCCCGAGAGTAGCCCTTCCCCACTCGCTCCTGCGATCTCCGAGTCTATCCGGAACAAGAACAAAGGGACGTATTACTAGAGACTCTCCGAGACGCGGAGAAGCCAACAGACAAAATGAATATCTAATGAGTTCCCGCTACACATAGAAGCAATACCAACTTCCCCAACTCTCGAAGCATCCAATACACCGGGTATAAGAATCCTGAAGCGATGGCAAAATCCAATACTAGAGGCCGTGGTCCAAAGAGCTGTCTTGAGCTGCAGAAAGCTTCTCCTTCTGCACTCGTCCGAACCATACAAATGAACACCCTTCGAGTCAACTTGGTCCAAGGGCGATGCTATAGAGGAAAATCCCTCGAGTATGACAAACTCAGAGGCGGAGAATCATGCTATACAACCCTGCCAACCAAAGTGAAACTAGCGAATTCTCTGTGATATGAGGTACGTCCTAAAAGAGCTAACTATTCATAAGGAAATCTCAAAACCAGAGCGTCGGAGCAGGTCCAATCGTTCGGCGATCATCTCTCAACACAAACCAAACCCAGAAATCAACGAGTGAGGAAGAAGTGAGGTTAAACGTATGACTCGCCAGTACTCACGTCCACCTCAATTGCAATCCAGAGAACACCTTGCGTCACACAATTTGCTCCCTTGGAAGCTTTAATAATTTTGTGCTCTAAGTTGGTAGCAGTTTCCACCGCTTTTCAGCAACACCCAAGTGAGAAGTCACGCGAATAACACCCAGATGATAGAGGCAATCATCCATAAGAATTATCACATACTTACTTGGGACTACAGGGAGTAATCTCCATCCTACGATAAACACGGCTCTCTATGAGTTAATCACTTGGGGTTCTCGACTGGATAGGAATCGAGGAGGACGAGGTGGAGGGGCCCTTGGATCCATGATGGAGTATGCTATGACGCTCTAGATTTGATGCACCAGAAAAGGGTGCACAGAAAACTTAAGTACCTTTGGGGACGAGGGAATAGAAAATAAAACGACCACCGAAAACAAAGGCATAACAAACTAGTGCAAAATCAATTTAGGTGGGATCCACTGAATAGGAAAAAATTTCATGTAATTGCGCACCGTCACTTTAAACACAGTATATGTAGCAATAGAAAATATTACCTGAATTACTCAGCCGGGTCCTAATAGCCCAGCAACTTGGTGGGATATGCTTCAAATTCTTGGTAGGAAGCACCGACCTTCGGTAGGGCGTCCCAGTCAGATCGAACTAGGGGTTCTTGGAGAGAAATTCTATATAATTCGAGCCTAAACCATAACATATGTGGGAATATTGATATAAAGGGTAAAATTAAGACGAATGGTTTTCCTCATACACAACCTTGATCTCTTAAATAACATCAGAAAGAAATATGTCACCGATTGGCCATCGGCTTATTACAATTAAATAAAGTAATAAAGTGGACTCCTAAACTACTTGGTCCAGGAAGGGACCTTCCCCATATTTGCATCTTCGTCTCCCTCGAACAGTCTTCACCAGCATCGCGTAGTCCTAGCAGCAACTAAGCTTGGCCAAATGTCCGATCTGCATTTTCCTTCAGCGTTTTATTTTGGTCACTATACTTCAATCTTCTCGTCCTGATTGAGGATATATTCACACTTCCAGCCATTCTTTCATTTACTGTGCACGACCCCCGCTCAATATCTCTCCCTTACAAGACACAGATACGCTGGCGGCGCAACAGCCATCGAGCGGTTTGAACCCACTCACTCCAGGGGACTCACTTTGATTGGGGGAAGCTGGTAACTTGTCCCTTTATCCTCACCGGCAGTTTGCTCCTACTTCAAAAGACCCACTCGCATTTTATTCAAATCCTCTGCTGTCAGATTCGCTCAGGTCTAAGTGAGCTGTACCACTCCGTTGCTTCAAGCCGATTATCGATTGATAATTCGTGACCTCACCGGACAGTATATCGCCAAGTGGTGCATGACCAATGCATTGTCTTCACAGGCGCAACCCGAATAGCTTTGCAGGGGCCACACACACACCCAGGTTCCATAGATACCGCTGTCTGGCTCAAATAGGATTCTCTCCCCCAAAACGAGGTTTGCAGTGCCACAAGTGCTGAGCTTGGCACCTGTGAGTGGCTATCATCTTCCTGGAATAATAGCCCTGAAGTGACTCATTTTGTCGACCCTTGGTATGATTTTGCTTTCTTCGGCCTGTCCTCATGGCTGGAGAGAACGTAAGGGAATACAGTTCTCTCAAACCATTATTATATGAGAACTGATTGCGTCTCGGGATCGAACAATGAATTCATCCGTGGGGAACCAACTCGACCATCCATGTGTTACCTGGTCTTCTTTCAAGATTTGTCAAATAATTCTACCATCCTCTGGTCGTCTTCTGGCTGAGCAACATTTTTAAGGCATATATTCATACCCTTGGCCTGGTGGAAGGCGATGTGAATCATCCGCAGTCTCTGGCGTAGGATCTCCTGTCGGTATTCCCCTTTCTGGAGGTTGGTTCCATGATGCACCAGAAGCAATAGAACCAATATTACCAAGGTTTCGAAGTGTGCAACCTCCTACAAGAATGTACTGCCGCTTCTGCTGACAGTTTGTCCAACGGCGCGGTAGATATCCGGCAATGATCATCGCACGATGTGAAAGTCCCTTGCCCGCCGCAATGTTCTGTGTGGCCAATTCCACATCCAGCTCATTGGGAGTCTACGCCCAGGCGTACTAATGGAGATGGCACCTATGCCTCTCTTGGCAGAAACCACCGTGCGCACTCACAACGACACATCAATCTCACGAAATAAGCAATACTACGAAGTTAACTAAAACGAAGACTCTCAACTAGTTGGATATGCACCACTATACCTAAAGGTAGATTGAAAGAGAAACAACCTCTAATTAGCCCCTCGAGACGATTATCACTTGGGGAGGCTTGGGCCCTCATTTGTTAGATCGCTAAAAGCCAAATAACCGACTCTATTCAAGCATAGTGAGATAAAGATATAAGGAGTCCACAAAGTTCTAAACCAACAGGTTACAGCTAATCCTTGGGTCGGATTCTTTCGGCACTTTATCAGTTCACTATCACTCCTAACACAGGCATCCTACCCAAAGGTTGACTTTGTCGTTTGCGTGGTATGAGCGAGTCTCTACTAGCCACTAGAAGCAAATAGCCTATGGAAACTATCTCTCCACACAAGGAGATGAACATAGCCAGTCTCATTTGCCATACAAACTATCATACTATTCTAAAAATGCTCCTCACATGCCTTATTACGTATCACAAAGGAGATGCATTATTCTTTAAGGCGCGCCGGTCTCAACGCGGCAACCCAACCCAGAGACTTGTCACTTTATACCAGAACTACAAGTAAGTTACCGCAGCTCTAATAGATTACTCGTAATATTGGTCAAGCTTGAAATATTCTCAATAGACAAAGATGAATAAGGAAAATTCCCCGAGCTACCCTACTGCGGACGATGCGTCAAAAGAGTCGCTAAGATTTATTCCTCGATGAGACTGAAATGTTTTGGTGGCAGACACACTTACGCGATGCCAAAGACGGTTACTCGCGGACATGGAATGTCGTAGCCTCACTAATATCACTGCAAGAGAAGCACACATGAGACGTATAATGGCCCTAACCGGTGGAACCCACCAACTCGACTACTTAGACCAATAATGGGACGGAGATACGAGCACAGAAAGCACATTTAGTTCGGTAGCGAAATTACTGGTTGCGACAGAAACATACGTGAGAAAGTAGTCACGCTTTGGGTATATTGGAAGGGCATCATTACGCCAGAATGCACACTTGGGTTTAAGGACGAAGGCCCATCCTAATAAGTCATTATGTGGACATAGGGCATATAAATTGACCTCAGCTAGGTATATTGAACCATGATAAAACCATGCCTGGCCATCGGCCTTGATCGACCCTCCCTTTGGGGTACCAGATCCGTTTACAATGCATGTAGAGGTCTCTCCCTATTGGGATGTATTAGACAGGTACACCTCTCTAAGGTAGTGGCGTGGGGACAACGTCCAAAGAAGGGCTGAGAGGCACGGAACACGGTTCAGACATCGCGGGAACGCCAGGTTGAAGATCCGAGGGACGTGGGGGTCTTTGACACCCCCCCTGCTGGAAAGAAATAAACGACTCCTGTGTCTACCATAAACGAGTATTAAGAGGGAGAGTGGTGGAGTGAGCTCCTCTCAGGAGACAATGAGCCGGAAAACTAACTATCTTACAAGGACGCTAAATGACATCTAAATGCCAGGGTGCAGTGGTAAGTATAGGTTTAGATAGACGACAAGCGGACACTTCGCACCGGTGGTTATGCTGGAGAAGAATGGGCACTTGATTTAGCAAGACACATGAGAACAAATTGGACTTGATACATTATTAATCCACGAATTCACATACAACTAAATGTTCTTGGAGACCAAGTACAGAGTGCTACAAGAAATAATTGACCATAACGGGTAGTCTGTAAAAGGATGGAAAGTCGGTAAAGAGTGAATGAAGATGGTAATTTGAAACGAGAGAACATAAGAAACAAAAGGAAAGCAAGTCAGTTTCGAATAAGGCATTAAGAGAGCAGAAACGCACATTTATGAAATGAAACACAAACAGCTCACATGATCATAAAGGTAAGACAACATGCCGTACGAATACAGCCTAAAGATTCCCCCAGCAACGCAGTTCCGCACATGCATGTCGACGGGGCCCACCGCTCTTTTTCCCAAGAAAATCGTGCGGTTTACGTACAGTGTCCTTGTATGGAAAGAGGAAGAACAACTCTATTCGCCGTTATGCCTCATAACCATGGAATCTTCTCGGGATTTGGAATGAGAAAGGAGTCCCACCTAATGATGTATATTAGATGCATGTAGGAGGACACATTTCAAACAAGAGTGAGAGATGAAGAACCGCCCAGGGAAGTTTTGACTCAAGGGCTCACGAAGGATCATCTCTGAGGGGCGCGGCAATTCCCTGCTTGTTTAATAGCGCACCCCCTCGAAGATCCGAGGGTACTGGGTGAAGTTCCCGCGCCCAATTTCAATTCTACAAACAAGGTAGACTTTTAAAGTTAGCAAACCACATTCCACACATAAACACAAATAAACGGCCAAGAATTAACAAAAATCATCGAGCGGGATGGGTTTCATGATAAATATTATGGATGATTGGCATAATATTATAAGTTGAGAGACTATAACCACAACCGAGTTTAAAGAGCCGCGAATCATAACTGAGAATAAGCAAAGTTGAGGTGTATTACGCACTTAGAGCAGCAAGGAAATAGAGACAAAATGAACGCCAGAAGACACGGGGTCCTAATGTTTTAAAATAATATGGATCACCCACACAAACACCCGGTTATCTTGTTCTACAATAAACGTACCGTGGTGTTATCGGTGGTCATCATATCCATATCTACCTTCCACTCCTCGCCTCACATTTGAGGAACAGATCATTATCTCACATTCGTAGCCACTCAACTGCCTACGACTCCTTCCTGCGGGACTGCGGGTACATACTTCTCCAAGAAGAAGAGTGGATGAACTCTCCAAGTCAAATAGCCGCCGCACTATTCTGCACGCCTCTCATACGCACTCCCACATCAAGTACAAAGGGGGGGGGGGTGGTTAATTTCACTAATGAAATTAATCGTTACTAAGGGTAGAGAAATGCAGACGAAGACTAGTCTCAAAAAGTTTAGTACTAGTATTGCATGCCAATAAGTATGGCAAAAATCCCTGTGCAGCAATACATAACCACTGTATTGACAGTCCCGAGGGTTTATTAATGGATCACTAACGAGTCCTAAATGGGAGAGAAGGTAAAGTTAGTCGCGAGGGCCTTTTGGAGAGTTTTCAAAGAGAAAAAAAGACATACCTAAGGAATTATTTACCCTGGTTTCGGGGCGTCAACAATTTCTATAACAAACATAAACTAAATAGTCAAGTAAACAGTTCGGCCGGATAGAGGGGCATAAGCTCCAAAGGGATCACTCTAAGGGCCAATACTAACAATGTATAGCTTCCTCTAAATACGAGATAAAAGGATGCTATTAAGAGTCTGCTCAGCCAATGTATTCTCTCCAACGGCTATCACTCGTTGAGTGTTACAATACCCGTTCTTACCGTAAGAATGATAAAATGTAAACGCGATCTTATCAGACCGCCCTACTGGTTCAGAAACCTACATTTATAATCTGTCTAAATCTGGACAGAAAGAGGCTTACTTCAGTACATCTTAGGCCCTTTACTACACTGAGATAGACTGGAAGAATGAAGTAGTTTCTAGAGGAATTCTTCAGTATCCACGAGAATTAAAGTATTAATAACCTTTTGTCTAGCTCTATATGAGAGATGTTACAATAAAGACCTATTGGCATGGTACTACTAGTCAGTACAATGGAAATAACGAAGGACAAAGAATTACATGAGTGGATGGACCACGAAACAGGTTCCAATCTTTTATTAGGAAAGAACTAGAATATAATACATTGCCTAAGAAATATAGGTATTAGTCCTGTGCTGATATTTCTGAGATCTCTTTTACATTATCACACGCAGACGTAGTAAGGCAAGTAATTATCAGATATTCTTGGCTCACTTTTTTGGGATTCTGCTTGAGAGGCATGCTTTCACCTAAACCGTTTAACACTTGAGCGAGAGACTGTTATCTCAGGGAGCTCCACACTCCTTTTATTCACATGCACGTTTGCAAGAGTGCAGAAATCCTACGGAACTATTGCAGGGCCATCTAACAGGAGAGCTCAAATCGAGAGGATGAACATACACTTCGGAATTGATTTATTTTTTGACATATTCCACAGGGTTTGCCATATAAGGGGAGGAGGATAATTTGGAATGCAGAAATCTTAAAGCCTAACAAGGTTTCGTCTGATTTAGCATTTATGAAGTTTAATCCTTACTCAGCATTGTGAGACAAATCTGTACGTTGATCATTACTATAGGAGATGGTCTCTTTCCACTTATGGGAAGCAATTTTGCCGCTTTGTTTCGATCTACACATAATGACAGTGCAGATTCCTATGAGCCATGATTTTCTATATATGCAGGGCCATTTCAACATAGTAGTCCGTTCACTGAACATTTCTTGAACTACTAGGCATGACTTACTATGTCACTATATTGCAAAATTAAATGTGGCATCTAATATTAAACATTATGTATGTAAACAAATTCACCCTCTATAATGATATGTAGTGGAAAAGTATCAATAAAAACGTTAGGAGAAGTAAGGAAGTAGAACCAACCAGTTAACTCCTTATCCCTTGAATCAAGCGCGCAAGCGTATGTCTAATATGCTTAGTTGGTCAGAAATCAATTGTTAAATCCTTTTAGTCTACGCACCATTAAGTTATGTGTCGTAACGTTAGTACTGACTTTAGTCCATACATCTACGCACCAATTGTGTTGCAGTCGAAAGACTTCAGAAATATAATTCCCGAGTAAGAAGGCTTGACTTTTTGCTACTCCTTAGTTGCACATAAGAACAAAATAATAAAACGCTTCTCCCTCAACTGCACCATATTTTTAGCATATATTAGAGAATCCCAACTCGATTTTTATACACAGAATAATAGCGAGATCTCTACATATGACCCAGATTGATGAAACACATAAAGACTGAATATTAAAAAGTACATCAATGAAAGCACTGTAACCCATTCTACAACAATTTCAGATCATGCAGTACACTACATTCAGACACATATAGTGTACTGAGATCTAATGACAAAGTCAAATGCTTTAATTTGAGGAAACCCATCTTGTCCACCCGAAGAGATTTTCCAGATTACTCAGTCAAAAAGGAAGGAGACCTAATCAATTTCTCTCTCTACCCCCTTATTTGGACATAAAGGCGATGAATGTACGGAAGAAAGTCAAACACAAAGGAACGTATCCAGCGACCAATCAACGCGCAAGAAAACACATCCGAGAGGCGAGCAGATCAAGCTTTACCCAAGATGCTAGAAATCAGTAATGAGTTAAGTGCAGTGTATGAAGAGCCCAATACCTCAAGTATCCAAGTCAGAGGGAGCTAGGGGTCCAAGTCAAGGCTTGACAAGAGAGGGGCAGAACTTAAGTTCTGAAGATGGCAGCCATAGAACAAAAGTCTCGAGATAAAAAAAGTTTTGAAACAAAAGAGATTGGTCGTAAGAAGGGTAGGACACAATGCCTAGCACCTCGAAAGAGCCACAGGGAAGTCATAGGGTAAAGTGTTCATGGGATTCACCGGACCCCAACCTATCCAAATCTGGTACAGAGTAGGAGCTGGCTGGTGTCTAATCAAGCAACGCCATTCCATCTAGCTCTTGTTCATGAACCTCCCTCCTGACACAGAGAGCTTTAGCACCCGCGGCATTTCTCCGACCCATATCATAATGCCACAGACAAAGAGAGCTATACGATGATCCTAGATCTAGCAATCAGGTGAAATCGCACTTGGCCCTGGAAAAGAGCCAATGGAAGCATCACACTAGTTAGGACTGAGACACAGATAGGAAGAGTTCTCTGTCTAGAATCTCAATAAGACAGTTTTGAGATCACAAAGAGGAAGCACTAGACATCAAACTTAAGGATTCAAAAGGGAAAACTTAAATAAGTGAGGAGTGCGGAGAAGAAAAATGAATTGGATAGGGAATCACAAAAGGAGCGGTAGGGTCACTGTTGTAAGCTTCACACGTCGGTACCTCCGTCCTCATACTCTAAATACGCCAGGCACCCTTATATATAACTTTCACTATCACAAGCACTAGAGAAAGGCACTAGAAATTGATTGGACTCTGGAAACCAAATGACATTAAATTAGGTAGTTCATGGAAGAGGGATTATAGACTGGGCTTCTCAAGAAAAGATCAGGTAAAATTGGAGCCATAGATCCAAAAAGGGTGAGAAATTGGATGGGAGAGTGCAGATTGCAGGCAAGATATCTCATCTCCAATATCATGAAAAAATTATATGAACCAGGTAGGAGCAACCCTAGATTATGAAGTTTGAGCTGAATGATGTAAACAAAATAGAAGACCATTATAAGAAAAGTGAGCTCTTCCTTTGAGTCCGAGAGCACGATGTGTGAAAGAAAAGCTCAGTCAACGACGGGAAGACAATGAGTGGTATGCAGAACATAGTAAGTTAATCACAATTTGGTAGGGGCGAGCACTCAGAAAATTCCGAATAATATCTTCAAAAAACGTTAACATCACTAGGTAGCCAGTTTCAGAAAACGCGCAAATTAGATGAGGCTAGAAAGAAGACTGTTTCAGAAACGGGAGAGTTGGCCAGACCAAAATTACGAAAATAGCTGATTAGGAGCTCAATAACTTCAGGAAAAGTGAGTGAAATGTTCAAAAAAAAAGTCCTTTCCAAAAGACACAAAGAACTACAGTTTTATAGAATGAGAGTGGGTGAAAACCAGTGCAACGACAGATGCACACAGATTGGGAATTCGGTAGACAGTGTTTTAAGAGACAACATTGCGAAGCGACGAGATTGACGTTTCCTAAAAAGGACAAGAGTTTTCATAAGGCGTTTATCAGTGTGTATAATTACCAGGCACGTAGGGAAGCCAAAGGTTGAAGAATAGCGATAAAAATACATATTCACCGGACTAAAGGCTCATTAACATTTTTAAGGAGCTATGAAGAGAAATAGAGAGATATATCTAACCTCCAACGCTCTTAGCGAGAATACAAATCACATATAATGAAGATCTGATTGAGACGCTATCCACGATTGAAGGTCCTCTTCACACAAGTTATATCGTCAGAAAGGGTCCGCACACAAAATTTCGTATTATTTAAGAAAAGGGGACGGGAAGGAGGGCTTTACTACAGTGAGAGGAGGAAACACAATCACCTTCTATGCGATAGCAGGTATACCAAAAATATTTAAGGATGTCGGGGGAATTAACGGAGAGAGTAAGACAAGAGTAAATCGGGGAGATTTTTGAATTTAATTGTTGGAGTAAGAAAGAAAGAAGATCTTCCTCGAATGGACACCAACACTAGCGTTCTAAGGAGGTCATATTAATGCCCTAAGACAAGAGTATGAGATGCGATAATCATAGAGAACAGACTCACACTTTATAAAAGTACATAGTACACAGATCCAGCGGCGTGACAGAAATGACCAGGGACTCTATGTGTCCAACTTGCACTCAAGCAACGAGGAACTGCAAGAAATCCAGGAAGGGTTGCCTTAGACGGGTGTCTTTCTGGTAGAAGGTCAGGAATAGATATTTTAGAGTGATATTCTTAGCAGAAGGGATGAAAAAGAGAGAGTAGTTCTCATATAAACAAGCGGAAAAAGGAAGAAGAGGTATGGCGAATGACTGATGCATATGAGCAACACGACGGAAAAGTCAGGAGAGATAACAAATAAATAACGCGTAAAAAGAATATAATTCCGGTTATGAGGATAAAAACATGGTGATATAATAAGTTGTCAGAATAAAGACGAATATGTTGGATCAAATCAAACCTATTCGAGTGCCGGGTGAGCGTACAATCATGACGAAAGAGAAAAAAGGAGAGCGGACCGTAGAGACGTAAGAACCCAGGAATACAAAAAGAGAGGAGAGGGAGCTAAAATGCAGAAGAATTCAGGGTAAGGAGTGAGACAGGAAATCACAAAATGTAAACAGGGTTCTGGCTAATCTATGGAAAATAGTAGTTAAAAGCTAATAAAAGTTTTCTATGAGACACACAGATAGAGAGAGAGTATAAGGACAAACGCTATAAGGAAAAGACATTATGAAAAATCAAACAACTGCAGAATGTAATAACATAGAAATGATCTCAATAAAGGGCTAAATTGTACTATACCAACCACATAGGCCATAGTTTAAGAATGAGAAGCAAAGACAAAGTCACCCCTAATAACAAGAGGATTGTGGCCACTTATCACCAACTTCGGAACTCGAGACAATACTCGGCACAATATTTACTCAAAGGGGTTTTCAAGTTTAGGTGTAAACCATGGAGGAGTGGACGACGTCTAGACGTACTGTTAACACAGAGTCCAGGCAAAGTTTACAAGACCTTTTTTCCCGAATAAAAGAAGGGACACACAGAATCCACTCTGACACGGGGTCTTATTACAGTGGTCTTGCCAATATCACCTGCTAAATCTGGCATCTGGGAGAAACCTTCCTAATTTAAACGAGTTAGAGGTGAGATACCAAATAATCTAATGAAACTCGTGCTAATGAATATCGAAATTAAATCTTTTAAGCCAGCAAGTCAGTATTATACTCCTT
>NW_017678604.1:15929-20879 GCF_001879085.1 Nicotiana attenuata
GGAGCCGACTGAAACCTGGCACATTTACAAACGCTGAACATTATATCTGGTCGACTTGCGGTCAGATACAGTAGTGATCCAATCATTCCTCTGTATTTGGTTTCATCAACTGGAGTACCCTGTTCATCCTTATCCAAATTTGTAGCCGGACTCATAGGCGTGCCAATTGATTTTGCATTGCTCATACCAAATTTCTGGATCAGCTCCTTGTATATTAGTCTGACAAATGAAGGTTCCTTTTTCGGTTTGTTGAATTTGAAGCCCAAGAAAAAATGTGAGTTCACCTATCATGCTCATTTCGAACTCGCTTTGCATGAGGTTTGCAAATTCCTTGCACATAAGAGAGTTAGCACTACCAAAGATAATGTCATCAACATAAATTTGAATGATAAGATTACCTTATGTTGATCGTTTAATGAATAGAATAGTATCAATTTTACCTCTAGTAAACCCATGATCAACAAGGAAAGTACTTAACCTGTCATACCAGGCACGAGGAGCCTGTTTCAGTCCATATAGGGCCTTAGTAAGCTTGTACACATGATATGGGAATTTTGAGTCTTCAAAACCTGGAGGTTGTTTTACAAAAACTTCCTCTTCGATGAATCCATTCAGAAAAGCGCTTTTGACATCCATTTGAAACAACATGAATCCTTTAAATGATGCGTAAGCTAGCAGGATTCGTATAGACTCCAGTCGAGCTACTGGGGCAAGGGTTTCATCATAGTCGACTCCTTCTTGTTGTGAATAGCCTTGAGCGACTAATCTAGCCTTGTTCCTTATGACTTGTCCCCCTTCGTTCAATTTATTTCTAAATACCCATTTTGTTCCGATGACAGATACATTATCGGGTCTGGGCATTAACTTCCAAACTTGATTCTTGCTGAATTGATCTAGTTCCTCTTGCATGGCTTTCACCCAGCTCGAATCCTTCAATGCTACGGGAAGACAACTCTTATCCCGTTTGGGAATTGGGTTTTTGGAGTTTGGAGAGTCGCCACCTAATGATTATAGTGCATTAGGACACTTTTAGAAGAATTAAAGATGCAGACCAGAGTTTTGGGTAAGGGCTTGAAATTATCTCGAGGGGAAGGTGTTAGGCACCCCTTAAGATCCACTAGTGTGGTTCCCGGCCATGCTACAATTGTGACTTTAAGTGCAAATGCGAATAAACTAACAAGTATAACAGGAAGCACAAAAAGGTTAAAAGAAGTGCTGAAATTCAGAAAGGGGGCAGTTTAGTTGTAAAAGAAATATGCAAGTAGAGGGAAGAAGTCAAGCAATTAGTGCAAGCAACCAAAAATCGTGTGAGAAACAGAAGTTGAAAGTGCAGCCGCTTTTAAAGTTCTAAAAAAATTGTTAAAACTAATAAAAGGAGAGGGGACTCCTAGGTTTATACATTACATGGATCATTCGCACAACACTGGTACCCAATTGTACACATAGTGTTATCGTGTAATCATCATCTCCATGTCTACCCTTCCCACCCCCGTTAAGGTATTAAAGCGCGGAACGATATCGTTTACTTATCGCATGCTACTACACGTCCCAATCCTATCAGTCCCAGGGTATTAGGACTTCTAATCCTAAAAGGAAAGAAAGGGATGGAGGCCTTTGTGGAATTTAAAGGATAAAATTCTTGCTCGACATTAAAAACAAGTATCAAATAAAGGGAAGAATAAACAAGCAAATAAGGCTCAAATAAACCCCAGAAATAAAATAATCATATAGTTTAGCATGCCTTGACAAATACTGATTTGGTCTTATATTAAGATTAAGCAGTGAGCGGACTGGTTCAACACATATATTTGGACAGAAAGTCTGCATTAGGCAACTCGGATACAGTTGTTAGAGATTAAGGGACTGAATTAGTTGCGAGTTGATTTAAGAAAGTACTGATTTTAGAAGATGATCATGCAGAAGAGTCTTGAACAAAAAGGGTATGCTGCAGACGTTTAGAAACTAGTTCAAAAGGGAAAACAAACTGCCTAATTGTGGTTAAACATTAAAAAAAAGAAAAGTTTTGAAAATTCCAGAAGGGACAGAGTTATCTAAAGAAAGGAGTGAGTTGCGGAACTGATTTAAAATGAAAAGTTCAAAAGACAGGAATTGAGTTGGAAAAGATGTTTAGGCAAAATATTAGAAAGAAGGAGTTTCAGAAAAGATATACCAGTTAAAGAAATAGATTTTAGGGAAAAGTATACACTCATTTGAAACAAGTTTTATTAGAGACTACGTTTTGGAAAACATGTACTGACTTAGGCGTATAAGAAACAACTAATCAATTGCTACTGCTGTTAGACAGGCTAAGCGAGTTTGGTTCAAAAGAAGCTCCTATGGACATGATATCTACAAGTTATTGATTACCGAACTTAATGAACTTGTGGACGGATGCTTGTTTATTAAACCTAATGTTTGCCTAATGTCATGCGTATGCACATCCTATAGGCATGACACCTATAAATTTGCAGAAAATTAAGTCCTATAGGCAGGATTTCTATATGCATAATTGCAGAAAGTGAGTGTTAAGTCCTATAGACATGCTTTCTATGTGATTAAAACGGTCCTATAGGCAGGATCTCTAGATGGTTAAATACTAAAGTCCTAAGATCATGACTTCTACCCTTTTGATGCAAGAAAGTAAAGACCCCTCCCACATCGCTTTACTATACTCCCCGAGTTTATACAAGTTATTACAGAATGTAGAAAAATACATCAGAGGCTAACAGCTAGATCCTCGCGACTAATTCAGTGCCTTAATGTCTAATAATATGCGATTGAGCCACTTCCGGGATCCAGATTTCCAAAGCCTTCTCTTTACCCAGGGTGTTTCAAAGTTCCAAGGAATCTCAGGGATTCCCGGCATTGCTTACACCCAAGATACCATTAGAATAGAAACAGTGCAGTGTGGAAGAGCCAACTCTCAGGCATCAAAGTTCAGAGGGAGCTCAGGGGGTCCCAAAGCATGGCTTGCAAGAGAGGGGCAGAACTTAATAGCTAAGAGTAAGTGCAAAGTGAAAGGGGGATTGGGGAGCCGTGACAGGATGTGGTCATACCTAGCCACAAAGTAGGCTGACACACCCCTGATCACCTACTTGGTCAAACACATTAAGAGCAGACCCTTGAAGTTCAGACCAGAGTCTGGACAGTGATTAGGACACTGCCAGACCCAAGTCTAAAGCTCAAAAACACATAAAAAGGGAAAGGTAATGGGAACTGATTGAGTTTGGGATTCAAAGAATCCAATCCAAAATCATGGACAACAATATTAGAGTGTTGTCATGCCCTGAACCATAACTCACATATAAAGGGGTATGAGGGTTTGGGATTCACAAAGTATCAAATTCATGACAAGCAACTGACAGGATGCATACATAATTTAAATACTGAATTACAAAGCAAAGGGGGAACATGTTACAATATGCTAGAAACAAATGTCAACTAAAAGAATTGGACAGAAGTGGGCAGAAGTAAACACATTGTGGTGGAGACATGTAAACTAACTGAGACATACCAGTAGAGAAGCAAAAGAGTGCAGGAGAAAGTAGAGTAAACAAAGTCCACAGCAGCACAAGTAAAAGAGAGAGAGGTTTTAAGTGAGAGTGATTTGTGAACTCAGATTGCGTTCTGTGTTTGTGTGATCGTGTGTGTTCAAAGAGAAGGGAGGAGAGTATTTATAGTTTGAAATCAGGCAGGGAACAAGGTAAGAAAATAACCATGTATCAATTAGAATCAATCAGTAGCGGAAAATCCCTTTAACTGAGGAATTCAAATTTGAACGGTAAAGGGCAAGAGTTTTCTTTTTTTTTTTAAGGAAGGATATCAAGTAAGCATATTGTGCATAGCATACAAATAAGGGGTAAATACATAGGGGTTTTAATTAAGGAAACAAAATTTTGAAATACACGGTCAAGTAAATAAGGCAAGGACAAAGTAAATCAATTGGTACATAGTAAATCAGGGAATCGGGGATTCAAAATTGCCCCTGAACCAAGTCAGAAATAGGGGAATCGAAAGGTTAAAAAGAGTTTTCAAATAAAACAAGGAAAGAATCAATCATGCTTACACAAAGAAGTCTGAAATTAGTCCCGAATCTATGGTTATTTTAGAGGGACATTCAGCGTGTATAAAGAGCGCACAAACATTAGGCATGCGAGGTTAAACCAATTTAGAAATGAGAACCAGACAAAACACATAGCAGATAACCTTAGAAGAAACATTCAGAAACCTCAAAAGAAACCAAGATTCCTGACATGCAAGTTCTAGAATGTCATAAAAGGTCACAGAGATATGCAGACATGCACCAACAGAAACAAGAGAAAACCACGAGCGTTAAGACAAAGGTAGGCAAGAACATGATCAGCGGAACTTTTAGAAACAAAATTAAAGCATGAGCCTGAACACATATAGCAAAAAGTAAGTCAACAACCTAGGCTAGCATGTGAACACAGAATGTAAAAGAATCTCTGTAGAAATCCGGTAAGAAACAAGAGAACAGCCTCGAACATAATAGGAAATAAAACAACGAGCATAAACACACATAAGGGAGAGTAAAAGAATCAGAAAACATTTTAGGAGCCATTTTCAGAAAACCCTAAAATTGATTTGAACAGTTTTGAAAAAGGAAATTTGGGGAAAAACTCTAAAATGTTACCAACAGCGTAGATCTAGCACAGATCTAAAAGAATAAACGAAAAGGAACCTCGAATAGGCTAGGGCTTCTGAGAACCCTAAAGGACGAGAAAGGCTTGGAAGTCACGAGAACGGATCTGAGTTGATAAGGTCGAATCCAGGCTCAAGAGGCCAAGATACGCCGGAGCAAGGCCAGAAACGGCCAAAGAATCTCGAATCGACCAAGGTCTGGATGAAGACCCTTGAGGTCTAGCCTCGAATCTTCAGTGAGCAGGCGTGTGGGAGCAGTAGGTGGTGAGTAGAGGTCGTCCATGGTTA